>NC_133160.1:168642398-168839898 GCF_040802235.1 Manis javanica | reverse complement strand
AGGAAACATCTGGAGACAACTCTAGGTGGCACCATCCATCTACATCAGTATGTATGTCACTGGTCTGTGAATTGTGCCTGGTACAGCGAGTGGGGTAACACCATGGCTGTCAGTAGAGCAAGTCACACAAACACACAGGTGAATTGCATGTCAGATGTACTGTGCAAACATAAAGTGGGTAAGGGGTGTGGGGTCTGCTGGCAGGGCAGTGATGTATGGGGTTCCAAGCGGGGCAGCCAAGGGGAAGGCTCTCAGGTAAATCACATTGAGCAGACACTTGAAGCAAGTGGGAGAGTGACCTTTGCCTAAATAGTGGGATTCCAGATTAGGTAAGGTCTTACTCACTTTGGCTTCACTCTGAGGGAAATTCAGTACTGATCAGAGGGTTCTGAGCAGCAGGCTGCACACTCTGTTTCTGCTCAGCAAGCCTTCCCTGATTCCTCCTTTTGTTATTAAACCCTTCTTCTCTGGGCTTGCAAAGCATCCTCCACCTTCCTCTCATGGTTGATGCCGTGAGACCATTGGGACCACTGGTGCTTTCCGTACAGCTCCTCAGAGGATCCTGGTGGGATCCAGCCCCCATTGCCTGCTGTGTTGGCCAGATCAGTGCACACGCTGTATTGGAAATCCCTGCCTGCCTCCCTGTCTCCACTTCCTCACTCCAGTTCCTGGAATCCTCTCCCACATGAACTACTTGCCTCCAAATCCTTGCCTCAGGCTCTGCTTTCAGGGGACCCCATTCAAGACACTTCCACAGGAGTGGCTACCATGAATTGTTATCATCTGTTTACTGTCTCTTTCCCTACCCAAGAGGTGGAGCCTAAGAACAAGAGAGTGTTTTATTCATCACCACAACTCCAGCTAGGAGATAATGCAAATAGTACATAAGCACATGGCAAAAAATTTCCAGCCTCCAAGAAATGCCAGTTAACAAGTATTAATGATAAGGGTGCTTGGTGATCTCATGTGTGACAAATGGGGACAATACTTTTGGAAAGCAATCTGGTCATATTTATCGAGAGCCACAAATGAGGTTTTTTTATACTGTTTGACCCCGTTGTTAAACTTCTGAGAATTTAGCCAAACAAATAATCCAAGGTAAAGGAAAAGCTTTGTGGGCAGAGATGTTCATTGCAGTGATATGTATCATTGTGAAACATTGAAAATTACTTTAATGTCCAGCAATGTGTAATTAATTTATTGTGTATCCATAATTTTAAAAGTATGGTTTTTGAAGAACATATAATAAGTTGGGCCACACTTATTATAAAATGCACAAAGGACACAGAGTGTGTTCTTTTTCCCTCCTAGAGTTTGCTGCACTCCTTGCCGCTGCTGGACCTTGCCCACCGACTCTTCCTGCCCAGACACTGAACATTCGTCCCCCTTGGCCTTCCTCACTGTTTGCTTTGGTTCGCCCAACAGCTCTCGACTTACTCTCTCGGTCTGAGCCTGCCTTGCCTGACCCTCAATATGGTTGGCAGTCGCTGTGCTTGGCAGGCACCCTACATTTCTGTAATCCTGTACACCCCATGATTGCAAAACCTGTCTGTCCCCACATACATGCAAGGAGAGCACCTCCAGCTTGCCCCTGGCGCCTCCTGGCTCCTTGGGGTTGGAGCCGAGGCCGTCGGCCACTCACTACCTTATGGGCTCATGGGTGAGTGAAGGGAGATGTGTGCTATAATGGCAGCTGTGGAAAATTCAGGGAAATGACGGAGTAAAACATCAGAATACTGGGTGGAGATTGTGCTGTGGGAATTGTTTATTTCGTAGTCTTTTCACTATATTTTTAAACCTAAATTGAGTTTTATTATATTCGATAATAATGCCTTAAGAAGTTCCACAAATGGCCTCATTTCTTCAACAAGTGAATGCCATTAAAAGGGGGGAGGCTCGGTACAGATCTGACAGACCGCAGAGACCCAAGGGCTGGGTGCATGTGGGGACTTGGATGGATTCTGATTCAGACCAGCCCAGTGTGAGGACATTTTTGTGACAGTTCAGGTGCAATTGAGCATGGCTTGATTGTTGATTGATATGAAGGAATTAATGCTACTTGGGGTATGTTGGAATAATGGCTTGAGGTTATGTTTACTTGAAAACCCCTTAGCGGTCAGAGATGTACAATCAATAGTTACAGGCAAGATGATCCAGTGCTTGGGATTTATTTTAAATTACCTCAGCAAAAACAAAAGTATTGATGCAGGGGAGTAGATGAAATGAGAATGGCAAAATATTGAAGCTTCTGAATCTGGTTGATGGATATGAGGGGGCTTTTTAATGCCATTTCTGTTGAAAAATACTTGAATGATTTTGTATTAAGGTTAAAAGGGGAGAAAAGCTCCTGGCTTCTCCCCAGTGACACTTAATACTTTGCTTGGCTTTTCAGAGTGACCGACTCCTCATCAAAGGTGGACGGATCATCAACGATGACCAGTCCTTCTATGCGGATGTCTACCTGGAAGACGGACTCATAAAGTGGGTCGACCCGAACACACCCGCTAGGAAGCGAGTCTCCCTAGGCTGCCCGGCCCTTAGAGGGGGTGGAAGGCTGCTGTTTTGTGCTGTGTTCCTGTGAACGGCAGGGATGGAGAGATGTGGGGAGGTTCAAACTACCTGTGGGGAAGGGACTGGCATTTATTGAGTGCCCCCCACTGTACCCCACCCCATGTCAGGTCCTCTGCCACAGCACCTGTGAAAGCCATCTGGCTCATGGGGGGCAGACCCTGTGGCCCCTGTTCTGTTGTGGAAGTGGGGTGGTAACCCCCCCACATTACAGACCTAGTTAGGGGCAAGGGCAGACTGTGATTTAGTACAGCTGACCGCATTCACAGCTGTTTCTTGTACCTGCCCAAAGTTTCCGGAATCCGGTTGAGGGGCCAGGACTGAAAGGCGGTGTGTTCAGGTCCAGAGCCTTGGCACTTAAAGAAGAGACGCTGTTGGGAGTGCAGCTTCGTCTGCTTTCTCCCTGTTGCTCCCTCTTTGCCCTGCGGGGACGTCCCAGTGCATTAGGCAGCAGGGCCGCACAGCAATACCCCGGACGGGGCACAGCAACAGCAGAAATTCATCCTCACAGTCCTGGAGGCCAGAAGTCCTGGACCAAGGTGCTGGCAGGGCGGGGCCCCCGGAGGCCTCACCCCGCCACCCCACCCCCGGCTCGGCTGCCTGTCTTCTTCCATGCCCCGTACCCTCACGTGGCTGTCCCTGTGTGCACGTGTACTCCTGGTGGCTTTTCCACTCCTTAGAAGGACACAGTCCCATTGGGTCAGGGCTCACCCTAACAGTCCCATTTTAACTTAGTTACCTTACCTCTTCAAAGGCTCTGTCTGCAAATATAGGCAAATTCTGAGGTGCTAGGTGTCCCCAAATATGAATTTGGGGGAGCATGTAACACTGGACTACTACGGGTTTTATGTGGCTTCCACATTTTACTGGCTGGTCGTGGGGAGGGTCTGATCTCTTCACAGGACAAGTGCCCTGGTTAGCTGGCTGCTCCGCCTCCTCCCAGGGGCCTCGGAGAGTTGGGTCAGGGACTGTCAGGGCCCAGCTGGGGTGGCTGGCACAGGAAGGCAGGCGCAGGGCACTCTAGTACAGAGGTCAGACAGGAATGGGGTCTGCGAGCAAGCCCATCCCCGTGCCCACCTGTGCTGTGGTGAGGAGGAGCGGGTGGGAGTGGACAAGAGGAGGTGTGGGTGGTGGTGAGCATTAAGAGGCCCTCTGTGCAAAGTACCCAGGGAAGACCAGGTGCCCAGGAGGATGCCAGCCCTTCTCTGCCTCCCCACAGCTCTAGCTCCAGACTCTGACCCCTTCAAGCCCAGCTCAGGCCTCACCCCTCCTTCCTTCCCTCTCCTTGTTCCCTCGTCCCAGCCACACTGGAAACTTGCCGTTGGCAGAACTTGGCCAAGAAGCTCTCACCTGGGAACCTTTTGCCCAGAAATTTTCCACCTGGACTGCCTCTGCCCTCCCCGATTCTCATTCTGTTCCCCTGTCCCCCAACTCCTATTTTCCTATGTGCTCAGCTTGTGGTTCTTCCTCCAGGAAGCCTTCCCTGACTCAGTGCTGGCTGCATTTCTCCGTGCTGGCCAGTCTGTGTGTTGGCCACAGCACCTGCCAGCTGCGTGGGCCGTCAACCAGGGGCCCTGTTGTCTCTCCACCCTGGGACCTGGCATAGTGCCAGGTGCAGAGCTGGGACCAAGGAGTGCTGACTAGTGAAAAGTGTAGCAAATGAACCGTCACACGCCAGATGGTGGGACCTGGTGGGACCTGGTCTCCACCCACAGTACATCCTGGAACCAGACGGATAAACGCTGATCAGATCGGGGTCAGGGAGCGAGATTTCTCAGTCAAGTACTGCTTAGATAAGGAGACGGCCACTCTGGGGTGAGCTCCCTGCTTGGGGTTCCAGGGCATGATGTTGGAGTGTCACCGAGCCCCCTTTCTGCCAGACACACAGAGTCTGAGGTTAGCCCCCAAAGAGGTTTGCAATCTAATACCTGTACAGTTGGAGCAAGTGCTCATGGGTTGAGCTGCATTCATCAAGTGCTTGCTGTGATGTGTGAGCACGTGGAGCCTTAGGACTTTGGCTAACTAGGTTGTTCGGGAAATAAGCAGTTTCCATAAATAAATTCATTTATCAGCTGCTCTAGTTGGAACCTCCTTTTTATCTTAAATATATAAGTGTGTATTTATATATATACATATAACGGAGAGGCTCCTGTTGCTGCTTTTCCCACTTTGCTAAGCACAGCAGACGTGGCCATGACTGGGTGCCTAGCAGGGATGCCGACGCTCGTGCGCAGCACGAATCCCGCGGGCTGAGAAGCGGGTGTCGGGGGTAAGAGCTGCGGGCGCCGCCCCAGGCACACCTGGCCTCAGGAGTCTCAGATGTTTCCTTTCACTTTGATGGATCCCCAAGAATTCTTTCGTTTTGTGGCCATTTGCCAGGTTTTCCTAAAAGCTTTTCAGCTGTGTTTGTACAGAATCCAGTAAGATTCGCTGAGCTTTCATCCAATTTGCTAGGCGTTGGTGAATGAAATGCTAGTCTGAGTCGTCGTGAGGGTGGCATGGGAGTGGGGGGAAGTGTCTGATCCCCTGAGCTGCCCCCCACCCTCTGTTTCCCTGCCACCCGCACTGCCATTGAGAACCATTCAGGGAGGCTCCCTCCTAATTCGTTGGGTGTTCCATTTAGTTTGATCCCAGTTTGAGGAGAATCTGCTGCTTCTACCTAAGGGAGGCAGGGAGGCAGTTAAGCTGATGTGGGGAGAGCCCTGACGTTAGACTTGGGGAGACCTGGCTTGAATCCAGACCCACCACTGACCTGCTGTGTGGCTTCGGACACGTCACTGTACCTCTCTGGGCTCCATTTTCCAGTCTTGCAAAATGTAAATACTTACTCATGAATTGTTGGGAGGTCAGAGAGTTTATAATGTTCCTGCCTGGTAAGGACGGGGGCCCTGGACAAGAGTTATTCATTGGCGCCCCTGCACGGTGACTGAGTCACATACCCACACCTCCCTGATGCCACAGTGTGGCTGTGTACGGCCAGTGCCCATTCTGATTGGGGTGTGCCCATGCCTTCGCCAGTGTTAAATGTTTTGGACATGACCCCGTCCTCTTAAAAAACTAGTTGTGAACATTAAGTGAGATCATCTGTGAATGCTTAGAAGAACGTCCTATGGTTGGTGCTTGATAGCCGTTAACTGCTATTGTTATAAGGTTTGGGGGTGTCTCTTCCTGAACCCCTGCCCTTCAGCTCCCAACAGATGGCCTTGTGTTTGGAGATGGATGGTGGGAGGATTGGCCAAGGCAGGATTCTGTAAGTGAAGATGGAAACTGAGGGGCTGGCTATTAGAGGCAGGGGCGGCTGCAGCAATGCTAACGTTCCCTGGGGCTCGCCGTGACCCTGGCGCTGTGCTTTTACAGCCCCGTTTCCCATTTCAGGACAGACAGTGTGTGATGCCCAGTCCTGTGGGAGAGCCCTAGGCACAGCACCATCACCTCTGTGCTGCCACCCAGCTCGCCGGGGCCAGCGTGGCTCAGAGGCCAGAAGAGTGGGGGCCTCCACCTCTGCGCCTGTGGTTCTGTTTGGGGCCTGACCCCATGGTCACTTAAGCAACATTTCCTGCATCTTCATTATTGCTGTTTTGTGTGACTTAGAAAAACTAATATTGCTGCCCAATCCCCAGAATTAGAACTGGATGTTTTCAAAATAAGAATTGCCCCTGTTCGGGTCTCGTGGTTTCAGCCAGCTGCTGACTGTGGAGGCTGTTGAGTCCGTCCTGGCTGAGCCCCTCCCCCAGCACCAGGACGCGCCTCCTGACGCTGGTGCCACCAGATAGGACAGCTGTCACCCAGGGGGCAAGGCTTGGATTTCTCAGGCTCTTCTCCCTCTTCTCCTTGGTTGGAGTTTTCCCTCCTGGTGGAAGTTGGCAGGCATCTTTGATTGGGGAACAGAAGTGGTGGTCAGCGCGTTCCCCAGAACTCCCCACCCCAGTGTGATTCCCTTTGTCTTGTGGCTGCTGAGACATTCCTGAGGTCAGCGGTCATGAGGCTGGAAGGAGAATCCAGTGCCTGTCCCGGCTGCTGTCCAGGGCCGCCGTAACGGCGCCGCGGACTGGGCAGTTCCAACCATGGTCTGGAGGCTGGTGTCCAAGGTCAGGGTGTCGGCGGGGTTGGTTTCCTCATTGGCCCGCCCCCCGCGGCGTGGACACAACCACCTCCTGCCTGTGTGCTCACGTGGTCCTCCCAGTCCCCTTCTTCTAAGGACATAAGGACATCCGCCATCCTCGATCAGGGCCCACCCACCCCGCCTCAGTTTACCTTAATCTCCTCCGAGTACAGTCACATTCTAGGCACTGGGGGTGACGGTTCCACCTACAGGTTTTGGGAAGGTCACAGTTCAGCCCAGAGCTCTGCCTCCCTCAGAGCCAAGGGCTTTTCTCTGTGTCTTGCTGTCATCACTCTGCTCTGTGTCCCCGAGGCGGTTGCCCGAGTGTGTGAGGTCCGCTGAGGGCCGGCCTGTTAGGAACCCTGCCACGTGAGATAGCTGCTGGTCTCACCTCTTGGATTCAGCCCTGCCACTGCCTCCCCCCAGAAACCACCAATAGCCAGGCTGGTGGAGGGGCCCGCCTGCTCCCCAGCCCTCTGCTCTGCCGGGTTGTAAACATCTGCCTGCAGGTCTGTCCCCCTCATCAGGCCGTGAGCCCCTCAAGGGCAGGGAGCCCGCCCGAGTTACCTCTGTCTGCCCAACGCCCTGCTCAGGACCTGGCCTGGAAGTGTTTATCTAATGGAACTGACACTACACGGTGATGGCCACTTTGTTTTTCTTTTAAGAACCAAAGGTTGGCTCTGTTGTTTGTTTCTAGGCAAATAGGAGAGAACTTAATCGTTCCTGGTGGGGTGAAGACCATCGAGGCCAATGGGCGGATGGTCATTCCTGGGGGCATTGACACCAACACGTATCTGCAGAAGCCCTCCCAGGGGATGACTGCTGCCGACGACTTCTTCCAAGGCACCAAGGCGGCCCTGGCGGGCGGGACCACGATGATCAGTGAGTTGCACCCCTGCCTCGGCACACAGACAGTGGCTTCTCCTCGTCACCAGCATCATTAGCAACACCACAGTGCTCAGTGCACTGGGCACTTTACTCAGGGTCACTTTCTATGTAATTCTCACTACGACACTATTATAAAGGTCAGGATATTACGTGCGCCACTGGTGGTGCACAGATGACATCATAGGCAATGTAGACATTTAAAAAGTTTAGTTATTTTAGTGCATATTGAAATAAAACAACTAGCACATCCTGGATATTATTAGGGTGAGACAAGTCAGCATTTAGATTTTTACAAACTGTTAACTGATTTAAAGAAAAATGTTAAGTAAAGAATGATATGGATTATAGGAAGATAAAGCAAAAAATTCCTGAACCTTGTATGCAGATGCTTAAGTTTGGGAACCAGTGATATAAACAGTATTATGACAGATTGGGAAGTGGAGGCTCAGAGAGGCCAAGTAAGTTGCTGAAGGTTGCACAGCTGGGAAGTGGTTATTATATCAGCGAGTATTGATGTTGTGATAATGCTGCATAATAAACAGTTCCCAGCTTCAAGCAACACTTGTTTTTCTTAGTTGAGGGTCCCTGGGAATAGGAGCAGGACTGGAGTGGGTCTGCTTCCTGCTGTGGGTTGGGCTTGGGGCACCGTGCATCCCCCATTTTTGAATTAGTGACCAGCTGAACCATGCTCTTCTGATGGACAGCAGAAGCACAGAGGGCCCTGACGGAAACTTCCACTGCTCTCGCCACCTCATGTCTTCACTTGCTGACTGCCACCTCATTCTCTTGGCCGAAGCAGGTCACATGGATAAGCCCAAGGTCGCAGGGATTGCACTCTGCCCACCATGAACCGTAGTGGGGGTCTGGGAAGGAACTGTAGAAATAAGATCATCTGCCACAGTGGTCCCTCTGGGATGCTGACTCTTCCCCTACTGCCCATTGGAGCCTGATTATTGTATTTTTTTAAATAGCTCTTTTTGTTTGGATTACATTTTTTTTTATTAAGGTATTGATACACACTCTTACGAAGGTTTCACAAGAAAAACCATATGGTTACTACATTCACTGCTTGGATTATATTTAATTGAATAGGCGACCATTGATTTTAAATGTTCTTTAAAATCAATTGTTGTTTTTAAAGAGTTGTTGAGCTCTCCACGTCCAGGCCGCTTGTCCCTGAGCTGCCCCCAGCCCCGCCCCTGTCCCTGTCCTAGGAGTCCCTTTGGGAGCACAGTGCAGGCTGGAGCCAGCCGCCGGGGGTGCAGCTCGTGGGTCAGAGCCGCCCCAGCTCCCTGACCCAGGAGGTGTGGCCTAGCTCGGGAGGCAGCCACGGTCCTGATCCCTTAACCCAAAAAGAAGCCCTTGTGTCTGCTGTTTAGGGGAGCAGGAGGAGCCCAGATTTTGGACCTGGGCAGACTTGCACTTGGACCAGCTGCCGGGGTTTGAACCTGATCACTGCTACTCAGCAACGGCATGACTGTGGGTGGTGTTTAGCCTCTCTGAGCCTCAGCTTTCTCGTCTGTAACATGGGCTTGATAATAGGAATACCCTAGGGTTATGGGGAGACATACAGGAAGCGCCTTTGGGCAGGGCACACCCATGGCGAGTGCTTTAAAAATATGAGCTTGGACGGTTCCGAGAGGTGGAGATGGCAGTTCCAGGCTCAGGGGCGCTGTGCGGGGTGGAGGACAGAGCGCTGGGCGAGTGCTCAGGATCCCTGGAGTCTCCCCTTTGCTCTTCCCCATTACCAGCCCCCACCCTGTGGCCTCGTCTTCCTCATCTACCAAAGGATGGTTTTCAAAATGTGTCTTATGAACACCTCTGTGTTTTAAGAACCTGTGAAAGACCAGGAGGACCGTGGTAAGGGGGATGGGAGGGGACAGGGAGGTTCTGAGTCCCCACCCCATTTCTTCACGCAGCGGATATTTATTGAGGGTCTCTCTGTGCCCGGCATGGTGCTGGGTGGCCGGGGAGAGAATGAACAAAGCAGACAGGGTGCGCGTTCTCCAGGGGCTTGCGGTCTTGTGGGGGCAGACCGTGTACTGCGGCTAGTGCTGCGAAGAAAGGTGCAAGGTGCTTTGTGGTGTGAGGCCGAGGGCTCAGGGAGAGAAGGTGGGACTGAGTCACTGTCCCCAGGAGGCCCAGGGGGGTGAGGACCGGCTGTCTCCCCCAGACTGAGATGCGAAGTAAGCTTTCAGTCGATGTGCTGCTGCTGAAGGTGACGGTAACGGGTGCTGACGGAGGTAAGGAAGACTGCCGGTGCTGGTGGTGACAGTGGTGGCACTGCTGCCATTTGATGATGCAGGAGTGGTGATGAAAACGGTGGTGATGATCTTGACAATAGGAGTGGTGGTGCTGGAGTGACAGTGGCGGTGACGGTGGTGGTGATGTTGATGGCACTGATGGTGGCATGGATGATGGGGATGGTCACGGTGGTGGTAGTGACAGTGTTGATGGGGATGGTCACGATGGTGGTAGTTAAGACTTTACCATGGGACCAGCTTGGGTCCTAAGCATTTGGAATGTGACACATATTTTCCTGCCCCAGTTGACCACGTTGTCCCGGAACCCGGGTCCAGCCTGCTGACCTCCTTTGAGAAATGGCATGAGGCAGCTGACACCAAATCCTGCTGTGACTACTCCCTCCATGTGGACATCACAAGCTGGTATGACGGCGTCCGGGAGGAGCTGGAGGTGCTGGTGCAGGACAAAGGTGAGCTGAAGCCCCAGGATGGGGGCAGAGCTCTGGAATCCCTGGTTCTTTGGTGGGTCTGCCTGTGTGGAGTCAGAACTCCCTTGACTGCATCAGTGATCCCAGCTGTGAGCTGCACACTGCACGTAGCCCTGGGAAAATGGGATCGTCTTGAAGGAGTCTGTCCAGTTCTTCTTCAGGCCCTTCGTAGGTGTCCCCTTCTTCTCGAAAGAAAGCCCAGTGTGTCCTGAGCCTGGCACGCGAGGCTCTCACTGATCCGGACACACTTTTCCTTCTCTGCTTAAGCTCATCTGGGTACTTGTTATCCTGGATGCTGTCCCCTAAACCCCGCTGCACCTCTGGGCCTTTGCTCATGCTGTCTCCCCTTAGGAATGCCCTTTCTTCTACTCTGCTACACAGCTCAACTCTTCCCTTCTCGTTGCCCCAGTCAGAATTGCTTCACTCCTTGAGTATCCATAGGTTACTCGGGCTTCTTTTGGGGCACCTTTTTCATTGTTCCTGGGTTATGGGGACTCTCAGTGCCCATCTGGCTCTCCTGTGAAGCCCTGTGCTTTGTGAGGGAGGGATTGTGTGTATACATACTCCGTATCTCACCCTGGCTCCCCTCTGTATGGGCTCACAGCAGGTGCCCCTGTACAGCATGGACACTTTACAGTTTGCTTTACATTGACATGAATTGACCTGATGACACAGAGGCAAAGGACAGGAGGACAGATGCACCGGGGCAGGAATGGTCAGTCCAGAGAGGACAGGTCCCTAGGCTCCCTGAGGAGGCAGCCTCAAATGATGAGACGCTTCAAGGCAAGCAAGGGGTTGTTTGCGATTTTTAATATGTATGTGCTGTATTTTCTCATAATAAAAGTAGCACCACTGTAATACAAAAAATCAAAATCCAGAGATGGAAAAACATTTCTTCCTCTGGTCCTACCCCCACTTACCACTTACCATTAATATTAAAGATTATTTCTTTGCATTCCCTGTCTATTCAGGCGATTTTGACCGTATCTAGTTACGTGACAGCAGTTGTTTTTGGAATCCTCCTTTTTTCACACCTAGCATTTGATGAGTAATCATTGCTCTTCACTAATAACTTTTAATGGCCCTAATATATGATGTGATGGCTAATTTGCTAGGCTAGTTTCTTTTTATTTGGCACTTAGGTTTTCTGTTTGCTTTACTGTAAACCATGCTGTGGTGAGCATCTTCTTATATAAACATTTGTTTGCATTTCTTATCGTCTCCTTAGATTTCCAGAAATGGAATTACGAGGCCAAGGTTTTAACATTTTTCAAGATCATGGCACTTACTGCCAAATTCGTTCCTGAAGGATGCACCCACTTGTATGCCCACAAGCCCCATGTCTCTGTCTCCTTGCGTGTTTGCACCGCTCGGTGTTAATCTTCTACAAAGTCCTTGCTGATGTGATGGCTGCAAAGTCAGTCCACCATTGTACACGGCAGGTCTTTAATCGCTAGTGACATTTATGTTTTGTGTAGCTTTTCCCTGTGTGGATGTCTGATTGTATTCTTTGCCCACTGACCAGTTTGGGTTGATGATATGTGGGCTCTCCATAGCAAGGGGGCATTAACCCTCCAGTGCAGTTGCTGAGAATCACACTCTTGGTTTGTCCAGAATCAAAATCCAGGGGAACTGACGATTTTGAATCTTGCTCTCATCACCTAACGTTGAGTCCTGAGGAGCTGTCCGTTTACCCCATGGGCCTCATCCCATCTGTTTTAACAGCCTGACTGGGAATGTGGAGAGGGGTCGGGTGGAATACAGGGTCACAAAACTGTCACAGCCCTGCGGGGAAGGGGCTCTGTGGGGTCCTGTTGATGGCCTTGTCCCGGAATAGGGCAGAGAACTGTTTTTTCCTTGACCAGAACTTAGGAGGAAAGGATGTGGGGAAGTTTTGGGGTACACTTGAGGGATTTAAGTGTCTACCCAGCATTGTAAAATCATTTCTTTTGATTTAGGTTTCAGAATTAGTACATGTTTATTGAAAGCATTTGGAAATGTCCAAAGTAAAAAGTGATAATTTGATGTTTGTTTTCCTAGACATTTTTCCTATTTTATATATATATATATATATGAAAACTTTGAATACGCATATACCTGTCTTATTTGTATATGTGTATACTCACATATACATAATTTTGACATAAACAACTATAATATTCATAATATTCTGCAGTATGCTTTTCTCATTCAATAAAATGTCATGGACATCCAGGCCCATCCACTTAGCAGCTGTGTGACCTTGGGCTAGTCCCTCAACCTCTCTGTACCTGTTTCCCCACCTGGAAAATGGAGGCAACAGAAAGGTCACTTTGAAGATCAAGTGTGCAGATATACGTGAAGTACTTAGAACAGGGCCGACCCGTGGTAAGGACTTTATATTAGCAGCTAATACTTTCATGATGATTCCATGCCAGCATGGCACACACCTGCTTTTGCGTGTGACCTCCAGAGCATGCAGTCCTTTGGGGGTACTATCAGGGTTGATGTGCCTCCTGTTGTGTAGTCAGGCTCCCGGGGGGCAAACCGAGGCAGAGATTGACCTGCAGGGGGGTCAGTGTGTCACTTGGCTGTTGCTGCTCTAACAAAACCCACCAGCTTATGGTTGAACAGCATGAATGGTAGTCCTGCAGGTGAGAAGTGAGATGGGTCTCAGGGCTGAGGTCAAGGTGTCGGCAAGGCGTGCTCCTTCTGGAGGCTCCGGGGAGCCCTGCGTGGCCTGTTCCACGCCGCAGCTGCCCTTGCCCCCAGGCCGGTGGTCCTGCATCATCCCAGCCTCTGCCCCCCTCGTTCCATCTTCTCTGACCTCCTACCTCCTTCTTCCATTTAAAAGGACCTGGGTGATGACCTTGGGCCCCCTCAGGTCGTCCAGGACATCTCTCATCTCAGGGTCCCTCATCTGATGTGCTCTGCAGATTCCATTGGCTAGGAGGGAATGGCCTCCCAGGGTCTGGGGGTTTGGGCGTGGACACCCTTGGGGCCATTATTCTCCCTCCCTCAGAGTGATCACAGGATCCGCCTCTTGTCAAAGAGGTGGAGGAAGTGGGACTGGCCACTGGGTGCTCTGCAACCCAGATGCCCTTCAGATTGAACCCAAGGAAGGGCAAGGGGGTGGGGACGTCACACCCCATGTCAGCCAGGCATTGGGCGTGACCTCTTCAGGAAGGGGGTGACCTTGGGCTAGGCAGCTCTTAGTGAGGGGTGGTTCCGACTGGGCTGCCTCTCCCAGCATCTGGGCTGAGGGTGGGGGAGAAGTCTTTCATTCCTGAAGGGGGATCTTGGGGCCCCTCTTGGGAGCCACTACAGGCTCTTCCCAATTGTTTGCAACTTCAGACAGTGTTATGGGGAGCATCTTTGTAAAGCTACCGATGTTTGCTTGTGCAGCTATTTCTGCAGGGCGTAGCTGGACGTAGACATAGGGTGCTCCCTGCTCCTATCTGTGTGGGGGCTCTTGAGGGTGGTGCAGTTGGGAGCAGTGGTAAAGAGGTTGCTTCCAGGAGCACAGGCCAGACGGGAGCTCAGCCGTCTCCACCCACCTGCACCAGGAGGCCAAGCCACTGGCTTTGTCTCTAACCTCGTTTCGTCTCCTAAAGCTGGGCAGCATTATAATCCCCTTTCTCATAAGGGCACATGGAAACAACTTGTAAGTATCTCATGCCTCACAGGAAGAGGCAGGATATGGGAAGATCTGAGCTGTTGGGCTGCCTGGGTTCAAATCCTACCCTTTTACTTCCGGGCTGAGTGACATGGGGCAGGTCACCCAGCTAACTTCTGGGGTCGTTCAGTGGCCCCTCATCATAGCATCAGGGCCATGGCACCAGGCGCGGCACCCACAGTTTGAGCTCATCATTAACTCGCACCCTGACCCTCCTGGGTCCTGTCATCACAACCCCAGGCATCAGGCCTCATGAGATAAGGATTGCTCTTCAGGAGGCGCCATGGACGGGGGGCCGCCCAGTCCAGCTGGGCCAGGTGCTGGGAGCCCTTGCTGCCTGCGTCTCTCTTGACACTCCCCATGGGGAGAAGGGAGAGGGCGAGCCCTCTGTGGAGAGAGGCCCTGCTGAAGGGAGAGGGCAGGCTTGGAGAAGGGCTGCTGGGCCTGGGGCCTGTGTCCACACTCGGCAGCCTCTGCCAGAGCAGCAGCCGCAGAGAGAAGGCTGCCGAGGCAGTGAACTCGGCAGAGGAGCTTGGGCAGGAAGCAGCCCGTCAGCCCTGGGGCTCACACCCACCACCCCTCTGCCCTTCCAAGGGGTCAGCGGCCTCAGACCGCCTCTCGTGCCCGGGTCCTCTGCCTCCTTCGTGGCTTGGTGGCACCCAGGTCAGACACAATGGCTACTCGTCATGGTACGATTGACACAGTGCAGGGAGACCCCCAGCCAGCGTCTTCCAGGATGGGCTGAAGCGACCACAGCTGCCAGCAGCCTTTCCTGCTTACTCCCTGTTCTGGGCTGGGGTCCCCGCGAAGCCCCTGCAGCCAGTGGTGTTGGGGGTGCTCAGGCCTCTCACTGAGCCCATCTCCTGCAGCCCCTGGACTGTGGCCACCCCAGGGGGAGGTTGGTGTTCTCTTGCTAGTCTGTGCCGGCCCGCAGCAGTACCCCCGCCCCCTTCCTCCCCGCCCCGGCTCCCACGGTCTCATCTGACGCGTGCTGCACTTGGATCAGGTCAGCGGTTCCCCACCCTGGCCAGGGAGCTCTTAGTAAGCGGGTGCTGGAGCCGTCGCTCCTCCCCAGGCTGAAGGGGAGTTCAAGACACATGTGTTCAAAACCCAGGCGTTGTCCTGCAGAACAGGGCTGGGACCACCAGCTAAATGACTCCCAGGGCCTGCGCCGCGCCCAGCCCATGTCAGGGTTCCAGGAATGACCCAGAGGAGCACCATCGTCCTCCAACCCCAGGCCCAAGGCCAAGTCACAGGCAGTAGATCCCCAGACCCAAACCCTCTGCCCTTGGATGGGTGGGCTGGCAGAGGGCTCTTCTGGAGCCCAGAGGGTTAGCACAGACAGGCTGTCAGCATTCTTGGACCACAGGGCCTGGGGGAAACAAGATGCGCCCCCGTCCAGGGTGCTCAGTCTTGCCCTGTGTGTCCTGTCCGGCAGCCCTGTGTCTGAGTGTGAGCGGATGGGTCACCAAGAATATCGTGATGAGGGCCCCTAAGCACACTGTCTCCCACTCATTCCCAGGTCAGGCGTCGCTGTCTTGGGGAAGCTTGGCCGAAGGCTCCTCCCTTCCTCGCGTGCCTCTAGCCCCCATCAGAACAGGTGGGGTCCCAGTTAAGAAACCTCCCCATGCCCGGTGCTCAGTGAGTTGTGGAGACCTCTGGCTCTCCTTCCGGAGGCCCGCCCTGGCTGCCAGTGTCCTCGCCATCCACCTGCCTGTGACCCCAGCCTAGGCCCACGTTGGACGTGGCTCCCTAGGTGCCCGCCAGTGGCTCAGACTTACCAGGTCTCCCTAAACTTGCAGTCTGTGAGCTCTGTCCTTTGTGACTGCAGGGCCCTGTCTCAGCGTGGGGCACCACCGCCCAGCCACTCACTCCGGGCAGAAGCTGGGGACCACATTCACGGTGGTTCTCCATGCACCCTTCCCACGCTGTCCCTTGCCATCCATCCCTGCCACTGGGCTTTGCCTCTGGGCAGAGCTGCCCATAGATCTCCCCAATGCACCCTTCTATCATGTGGGGCTCATTGTGTCCAGATTTGACCTCAGTCTCATCACTGGGCTCTGCCCACAGTCCTACCCCCTCCAGTAAATTCTCCCCACGGTCATAGATGTGGGATTTTAAAAAGGCAGCATGAATGCCTGCAGCTGCTCCACATGATCCCCTGGGGAAGTTCCACGTTTCTTGTGGCCTCCAAGGGTCTAATCTCAGCAGCCTGCATGTAAGAGAGATGCAGCAGGTACGGGGTGCTCCCTGGCTTCCTGGAAGATGCCCGTCCTGACTTCTGTATCCCAAGTACTCAGCACACGCCTGGCGTAGAGTGAGTCTCAGTAAATGTTTATTGCATGAAAGAATATGTTAGGGAAGGGAAGGAGAGTGGGAGGGAGGGAGAAACATGTCTGGCTTCCTTTCCCTAAGAATTTAGCATGTCCCTCTCAACGTCAGAAGGGCTTGCTCAGCAGTCTTGATGGGCAACGTGACTGCACTGTAAATTCAAGGGCAGGAAATTTTCAGGACAGGAGATCCATTGAGAGCTCATTCAGTTCAATCTCCTATTCTAGAAATGGGGAAACTGAAACCCAGAGAGGTGTAGTGACTTCCCCAGCATCACACAGCAACTAGCCCTTGGACGTGGCTGTCCCTGGGATGGCTACTGCTGGCACTTTGGTGTGTTTGTGAGAATTTCAAAAAGGCACCTTCAAGAACACACCCCTCTGTTGGGCACAGGGACGCGGCTGGGTCTCGGGCTGGTGTAGCCCCTTGGGTGCTCCCTTTGCTGGGAGCCCTGGTGCAGGGCATAGCTTGCATCTCCTCAGAGCTGATGCCTAGCCCCTGACCTCCCCGTCAGGCGTGTTTGCGCCACATGTAGCCTGCTAGAACAGCACCGCACTGCTGCTCTCAAGGGCAGGCTCAGCCCTAGCGACGTGAGGTCATCGTTCAGCACTTGAATCCATCCTTAGGCCAAGTGATTCACGACTTCTTGTAGAAATCTCAAAATGCAGGAGGAAGTCGTCGAATACAATGGTGCCAGAGTGCTGTGTGGACTCGGCAGGGGTGAATGGCTTCCCTGGGGTGGAGCTTATTACGAACCACTGACAGGGGCATCCTGCCTGGGATTTCTAAGCACAGACCCCAAACACTATTAATAATGATTATTGGTTTGTTGGACATCAGCAGCATTTCAGTCCCAAAATAGAGACCTTAATTTAGAAACCATTGAAAAAAGGAGGAAAAAAAACAGCTCAGTGAAGAGGAAAGGAACTCACATTGGCCAAGCGCTTGCCTATGTCACATGGTCATTTTCTAAGAACAGCAGTGCAAGGGAATGTTGTCGGGCCACTTTTTTGGTATGAACCTCGTGAGTCTTTCTTCAAGGACTTCCGTTGTGTCTTTATCACATTACCCAGTGTAACAGCTAGGCTTGCTGTGTAACAAACCACTCCCAACCTAGGATGTAGTGAACAGTCACTCATTACTTTTTGATTCTCTAGGTTGGCAGTAGCTGGGCTTAACTGAGCATTTCTTGTACTGATCTTTCTCAGGCTCACTCAAATATTTGGGCCTCAGCAGAGGTGGCTGGGGTGGCTCCACATAGGATCTCATCCTCTAACAGGCTGTCTGGGACCTTTCACTTGGTGGTAGTGTTCCAACAGGTGAGCAGAGAAGCTGAAGGGCCTGTGAGGAGTCTTGAGCTTAGAACTCACACGATATCACTTCCTTTTCATCCTGTTGGTCAAATCAAGTCATAAGTCTAGCCCAGATTCAAGGGGTGGGGGAAAAAGACTCCACCTCTGCCAGGAAGGACCTGGAAGCACTTGTGGTCATTGTTATCATTTTAATCATAGTGTCTCATTTTGGCCACAACTGTTGATAGTCTCCCTCTGTTCAAGACACCTATCTCCACCCAGCAACTCCAAAATTCCTGTCCAGTTATGGCATCAGCCTCCAAGTCCAGTATCTCATTGTGAACACCTACCTAGGATGTGGGTGAGGGTCCTTAGGTGTCACATCTTTTGATCCAAACACTTGTGAACATAAGAGATAAGTTATGTGCCTTCCCACTCCATGCACCCAACATATGGTGGTGGGACTGGGACAGGATAACAATAAGTAAACACTCCCATTTGAAAAGAGAGAAAGTGAGTGGCACATAGTCGTAACTCTGTAGAAATTCTGGAACCCAGCTGGACACATACTGCCGGGCCCGCCTTTCCTGGGGACAGAGAGTATTCCCTCATCGGGGTCCAGTCTCCCTCCTTGGGTGGTGCCCAAGCTTAGGAGTTGGCAAACTCTAATCTGTGGGACATATCTGGCCTGTGGCCTGTTTCTGTCTGACCCGTGATCTAAGAATATGTTTTACATTCTTAAGGGTTTTTAAAAACAGAAGAAAACAAATTACAGAAAAACAAAGAATATAGGATAGAGACTGTGTGTGGTGCACAAAGCCTGAAACATTCACTGTCTGGCCTTTTACAGAAAAGTTTGCCATCTCCTGTCTGCATTTTTGTTTTGCAAAGCTCACGTTTTACCTTCAGAACTCTGGGCTTGATTCTCATCAGATATTTAGATCATTTTCCATAAAACAGCCCAGGTCTGCAGCTGAGAACCTTTCTCAGCCTTTTTCCCACCTATAGAGAGTTGGTGGCCCAGAGGCCCTGTAAGTCTGGGAAAGGAAATCCCAGGGCAAAATACCTTTAAAAACCGAAATCAGTCAAAGAGAGAAATGAAGTTTAGAATCCATTTATTGCTCACAAACTGCAGTCTGGGGCCGTTTCCCTCTTTCCTGCTCCAGCAGAAGCAAAACCGGCCCTCCCCCTCACCTCTCAGGTACAGGTAAGCCCTCCCTTGCCCAGGTCATTACCCACTGATATGGAGATGAACTTCTCTCCACCCCTGAGGAATGATGCAAATGCACTAAAGCCATACTTCTTTCTACTTTTGAAAGCCTATTCATATGCAGACGTACTAAAGCCAGGCGAGATATTCTGGAAATACTACAATTTTACCGACAGGCCACCCCTCCAGAAATCTTGCCTTACAATTTGCTCGTTCCCACAATTTACTCGTTCCCCCTCTTCTGACCAAACTAATGACATACAATAGCAACAGCAATAAAATCATGATAATCCTCAAGCCAGAGGATTCAGCCTATGCAGATTAAGTAAATGTACTTTACAGCACAATCTCTCACTAAGCACAAGATATATTTCTACACTTGTTTACTCATAAAACTTACCAAACATTAGACAAAATCAAGCCTCTCTTAAAGCATTTTTTATCTTGACAACAGCAATACAATCATGATAATTCTCAAGCCAGAGGATTCAGCTAGGTTCAAAGTCCCATGCAGATTAAGTCCAAAGTTCATCCATTCCAGCCATCACGTGGCACCTGCAGCAGGGGGTGCATCCAGGCCACAAGGACTGTAGAAGCAAATAACCATGATTTATTTGGCAGACCACTTTGCTGTTATTCCAGGAATACACAGGAGGCCAGTTTCCAGGCCTTTTCCCCAAGGTGCCGGAAGAGCCAGCCATCACCAGTCCATGTGTCAAAATGTCCAGGGCCATGTCCATTTTACTCCTAATTGCTGCACCCATCCTTGCAATGCCATGTCCAATAAAGTGGGTCCCTTGATCGCTTTCAATCACCAGTGACTGGCCACAGGCTTCAAAGAGATGCTCTAAGCCCCTCTTGGTGGTTTGCTGATCTACACAATGTGCAGGATACTCCTTCCAGGCTTGGCTGACTTCTTCAAAGGTCAATGTCAAGCCCCACTGACGGGCCCATGTTGTCTTTTGCCCCACGTGCAACAAATGCTGCTGTAGCCATTGGGCCACATCAGAGGCAGGCTTTCCTTCCAGCCAGCGCACCTGGGTCAGTGTGTCTGCTTCATTATTCCCTGGGGATGCCAAAGGCAAGTGGCCAGTCACGCTAGACGGTAGGTGTCTGTGCCACGCTACTCTGTGGCCTTTGGGTCCAGACTCACACCCACCCCACGATGGGATAGGTGGTTATTACCTTGGTCGGAGCTGTTCCAGTGATGGGCTCCGTAGCCAGCAAGGCGTGGTACAAGCACCAGTTGCTTCTCCATCAAGGTGACCCGGAACTTTGCTCCTTTCCATAGTTGCGACCAGGCTCCACCTGGCAGCAGAGCAGCAGCAGTGGCAGCCTTAGGCTCGGGCCACGGGGTGGGGGTGGAGCAGCCAGCAGTGGTGGTGGTGCCTCCACGACCACACGAGTGTAAACACATGTCCTTCAGCGCAAACGCCACTTCTCCCCATCATTTCTAGGGCTTGCCCTCCCAAAGGTCACACCCATTATGACAGATTTTTGTCATCAGGAACCCTGATGACTAATGCCAGGTGTAAGTCTGGGGAGAGGAAATCCTGGGGCAAAATACCTCTAAAAACCGAAATCAGTCAAAGGGAGAAATAAAGTTTAGAATCCGTTTATTGCTTACAAACTGCAACCCAGGGCCATCTCTCTCCTCTGCTCCGGAAGAAGCCAGCAAGCAAACCAGCCCCTCCCCTTAACCTCTCAGGTCCAGACACGCCCTCGGTTGCCCAGGTAATTACCCACTGACATAGAGGTGAACTTCTCTCCACCCCTGAGGATATGCAGATGCACTGAAGCCAGGCAGATATTCTAGAAGTGTTACAGTTTTACCCACAGGCCCCAGTTCATCTTGAGCAGCCTCGGTTTCTTTTAGTCAATGATAATGCAGTTTTCTTAAAAATGTTGTGGATTCCCAGTGGATCAAATTACAGTTCACCCCATTGGACAGACCTTTTTGAGACAAACTTCTCTCTACTTTAGGATGTGTCAGTGTGGTGCCATCGAGATTCTTAGAAGCCCCTTTCTCCAGCTGAAGAAGTTTACTGGGCACGATTTTAGATTTTTATGGGATCCTTAAATAGAGTTCCAGATAAACCCTTGATTTAATCTTGACTCGAGGCCATTTTTTGCTTTGAGAATGGTCTGTCGGCAAGAGTGGAAATGAGAAGCAGCCCTGTGTGTCCACTAAACTCTGCTTGCATTCTGACAGCTCCTTCTTTATCTGTCTCTCTGTTGCCTTTTTGATCTCTCGCTTCCTGTACTTCATCATATGTAGCTTAAAGAAGCTGGATGACACTTAACCTTAACCACGTTCTCCATGGAAATCACCTTAACCAAATTCATAAATTCTCTGGGTACCTCTTCCTCCAAGTTACCAGAGGTGGGGGTGTCTCTAGTTATTTTGCAACTACCAAATGTAAGTCACCCCTTCTCCACTCTACCAACAGGTTGGCCACATTTTCCAAGCCTCTGCTGTCAGTTTCCTTAGAATTCTTACCTTCACCCACTACCCAGTCCCAGAGCCAATACTACAGGATTCAGGGGTTAGCTACTGAAGCACCCAACCTCTAGGCCCTGGCTTCTGTATCAGTTAGCCTTTGCCTCTTAACAAAGCGCTCCAAATCTAGTGTCTTAAAACAGCTGTTAAAACCCACCAAATCTAGTGTCTTAAAACAACAGTAAAATACCACCTCACATGCATTAGGATGGCTGTTATCCAAAAGAAACAAAATACCAAGGGCTGGCCAGGATATGGGGAAATCGGAACCCTTGTGCACTGTCAATGAGGATGAAATTGGGGCAGCTGCTATAGGAAACAGTATGAGGTGCCTCAAAAAATTAGAAATAGAACTGCCTTATGATCCTGAAATTCCACTGCTGGGTATTGACCCAAAAGAATTGAAAGCAGGGACTTGAAGACATATCTGTGCAGCCGCGTTGATAGCAGCATTAGTCACAGTAGCCAAAAGGTAAAGCAACCCAAGTGTCCGTTGATGGGTGAACGTACGTCTCCGTGAGCTGTGATTCCACAGGCACACGAGCTCCTTCACGTGCTGGTTCCGAGAGGAGGAGTGAAGCTGCGAGTCTGTGAGGCCAAGCCTCTGAACTTGTACAGTGGCCGCTTCTTCATTCAGCTGGTCAGAGCAAGTCTCAAGTCCAGCCCATATTCAGAGAGTGGGGAAATAGTCTCTACCTCTTGATGGGAGTCACTGTAAAACTTTTGTGAGATTTTTAAAAATTCACCAGTCTGTTTAGATGCTCTCTAGCTCCCATTTCTACATGCAGTTGTCTTATTTGTTTGTCTGCTTATTGCTTATTCCCAGTAGAATGCAGATAGGGATCCCTGCTGCCCAGTTCACAGCTGCAGCTCATGCTTCTAGAACTCTGCTCGGATTTAGTAAGTGCTCAGTAAATATTTGAGGAGTGAGAAAATAAATACTCCATACAAAGGGCTTCTGGAGTTCAGTACATTTGGGAAATGCTGTCTGTTTATTCTGTTCTTGAAATTCTTAATGCACATCATCATGTTAACATCCCTGAGAAGCCCGGCAGTAAGGAACCCATTTGTTGTTGGCGAATCCAGGTTTTCTTCACCAGTAGATATCGACATCCCTATTGATTGTGTTTGATTGTGAACAACAGAGTCCCTCCAGAGCTTGACTTAAGCTAAGGAGCAGATCTGCCCTAATGATGGGGAATGTCAAAGGTCCCCCACCAGGGAATCTTCTCTTTTGCTCATCTCTGCCTTCCCTTTAAGCCCACGCCCTTCTCCCCCTCGACCTGCAGTCTGTACTCCAGAAGTTTCTGTGGTGGAAGGCAACTGCCCAGCCTTCATCTGGGTGCAATGTCCGTTTCAGAGAGTGGTCCTTTGGTGTCACTTGGACTGTTCCTCTCCTGACTCAGCATCCGTCAGGTGCTCAGTCCTGGACTCGTGTCTGGGGTCTGTAGTCAACCTGGTATGAACATAGCTGCTTCCAGGGTTACTGCGTGGATAGAGGAAGAGATTAGTTACTGAGAAATGTAAGAAAGTTCTGAGAACTGGAAGGTTTTATGAATGGGTTGACAGCCCTATAGGTGTTCAGTGCAATCCTTTAGAACTGGTGCTCCATGCAGCCTCTTTGGAGGAAAAAACTGACGGTGGCATGCATTTGTGACTTGGGGGAGGTTTTGCGAGTGCCGGAGCCTCGAGGCTCTGTTGCTGGTACTAAAATTGTCAGGCCAAACACACGGAAACATTTACTACTCTTGATTTGCACTGCTTAATTGATTTTCTATGCAGGTGTAAATTGGTTGTGCCGATTGTCGTGATGCTTTTCATAAGACTGCTCCGTACGCAGTCTGATGCACATTTGCTAGCATTGGGCAACATATTTTAAAATGTGGTACAATACTGAGGTTTTAATGTGAATATCTTTGATTACAAGTAAGACCAAATCTTATCTTTATTAGGTAGCCATTGGGTTGATTTTCTTAAATTGTCAAAAAATACAGTTTGCCGTTGGTGTTTCTTGCTTCTTTGCTTTTACTTTAATCTTTTTTTGGCATAAAATAAAACATGCAGAAAACCACACGAATCATAAACAGGCTTTATGTATTATGAAGTTACCCCACTCAGGCAAGGAACAGAACTTTGCCAGCCACCCCCGGTCCCCCCACTACTCCTTGGGCCCCGTTGCTACCACACCTTCCTCTCCTCGACAGTAACTGTTGTCCGGTGTTTTTACAATAACAGAGTTTCTTAAAACCTCTGTTAAATTCATTGCAGATGTGTTTACCATGTTGGTGGTTTGCTTTTTATATGGAGTTTTTAAGCACTCGCTTACAAAAAGGTTTCCATTTAAAGCAAGTCAATCTGTTGTGATTTTTTGCAGTATCTTCTAATCTGAGATAGCTTTTCCTCATCCACCCACCTCCAAGAACCAGGTCTAAGGGGTATTTATTAATTCTACCTTGTTTTCTAATTTGTGATTTCTGCTTTTATTCGTATTGTTGTTGTTTGCTTTTGATTTCTGGTGAATTTGCATTTTCTTCTTTCAATATGTCTCAATATGGAAGCTTACCTGGTTCATCTACGCTTCCCTCACTTTAAAAAGTAGTGAAGCATTTAAGGCTCTGAATTTACCTCTCACTATAGCTTTGCCTGTTTACCCATTGATACTCTGTCTGGTCTCTGGATGCACGGAATTTTTGTTTTTATATTTTGAAAAAAGGTTTATCCTTCTAAGGAATACAATACTAATTGTCCTATTACTATTATTTAAGTTTACTTGATCAGTTGGAAACTGATACTTACACATTAATGTCTGAATGTTATTTTTTCTTTTAATTTTTCCCGATTATTTGGGACAGGAACTTCTTGTTGCCAAGGTTTCCTGTGCAAGAAAAGATTTTGGGGCTTTCTTCACTGTTGCTTAGTATAAAAGAATTCTCAACCCCATTTATTACTTTTACTTTAAATTCTTCTTTCTTAGCCAAACATTTCCTGAGCCCGTCACCAAACATTAATTGCATAGCACATGCTATGGGTGTGTGTAAGACGAAATAATACTGGAGATGTGGACCCTGTCCTCAAACCACTTACAGGCATATTAGGGAGGAGCCCCACCCCCGCACACCGACCCTGCTCCCCACTGGCCTGTCAACATTAAGCCATCATTTCAGCCTTTTATGAACCCCTCCTGTGCTATCCCTGCAGCTCTTGCCCTGGCTCTGCACACCCCACACCGTTTGCCTTCAGCCTCCTCCTACCTGTTGCCATTTCTCCTTGCTGTTCTGCAAAACCATCCTCTATACTGCTTCCAGAATAGTCTTTCTGAGACAAAATGGTCTCATGTCACTCCCTTACTTTAAAAGCAAACACCCTGCTAGGTAGTAGGTGATCGGTGCACAGCATTAAAGTTGTGTGACTGACACTTCAAATTGATTGTGATGGTGAATTCTATGGTTTTTTAACCATAGTAGAAAAATAGGGGATTATTTTGAAAAAGCACCTTCTCCCTTGGATCCAGCCATTGCACCTTTCAAGCGCCTGCACAGGTTATGCTATCACCCCCCTCACTGTCCATGCCCGTGCACACCCCACTCGCAGCCCAGATAGTTCCCCTCCCCCACTTTATGTTCCCCCTCCTTCCTCTACCCCTGCAGCTGCCGCCTCCACCTCTTCCTTCTCCTTGAGACTCAGTTTGCCTGTGACATTCCCTGGAAGCCTCTGACCCTCGCCCACACCCCCAGGCTGGGGCAGGTGCCCCGACTGTGAATGCCAGTGGCACCCTTCTTGTGATTGCCACTCTGTGCTGTGGTCTTCGACTTGCTGGAAAGATATGCTTCTTTTGAACACATTTTTCTGTTCTCTTTTTTATCTCTTAAAACAGGCGTCAATTCCTTCCAAGTCTACATGGCCTATAAGGATCTCTACCAAATGTCCGATAGCCAGGTAGGTGCTTCTGCACACCTCCCCTCCACACCTGGGCAGGAGCGGGCCACCTTGTCAGGCACGGCAGCACAGGGCAGGGGGATGTGAGAACTGGCAGGGGAGAGCCCTGGGTTCACGTGCCGGCTCTGACACTGAATGGCCGTGTGACCCAGGTGGGTCATTCCTGCTGGGCCCGCATCCTTCTCTGGCTACTGGAGTCGAGCGGAGAGGGTGACCTTGCTTGGTGGTCCCAAGCCTGGCCCATCCTTAGCATCACCTAAAAAGCTCATTAAGAAGACAGACTCTTACATCCCATCCCAGAGGCTTGGGGGTAGGGTTCACATCTGTCTTTTTCCCAAAGCTCTGCGGTTGTTTCTGGGGCTCAGGCAAGTTCAGGGGCCACTTCATCAGCTCGGAGCTGGAGGGGGGTCAGAGCCCTGGCTCGCTCTCAAGCCAAGTGTAAGTCACTTCCTGTCTCAGTTTCTCATCTTAGGATGTAATCATCTCTGCCCCCCGAGTTTCATACCATGGTGTTGTGGCTGAAAGGAGCTATGGAAGATGATGTTCTGAGCAGTACAAGTACAGGAATTACTGTGTAGTGGGCATCTGCCTTCTCATACCACTGGGACTCCTGGTGTTGTTTTGTTATCATTGTCCTGCCCTCTGCTTGTTAAAAAGCTGAGGCAACATAGTGGCAAACAGCATGGATGCTAGAGCCAGAATTCTTGGCTATAAGCCCTGGCCTTTCTGTGCAGCCTGGGCCAGCTTTCCTAACCTCTCTGTGCTCAAGGCACATAGTAGTACCTGCCTCCCAGAGGTTGTCAGAGGATTACATGATTGAATGCAAGTGGTAGGTGGCTGACCTTGTGATCAGAAGAGCAATCTTTGCAGGTGCTCATGCATCTCTTTGTCTCCCCCATCCCTGTGTACCCCTCCTCAGCTCTATGAAGCCTTCACCTTCCTCAAGGGACTGGGAGCTGTGATCCTGGTCCACGCAGAGAATGGAGATTTGATAGCTCAGGTGAGTGACGTGAACGTCAGCCCTGCCAGCGAAGTCTCCTCGTGTTGTAAAGGGGATTCAAGGAGCCGAGGCATTGATCAGTGAGCAGACTAGGCTGGAGGGTCTAGCCAAGGACTGGGTGGCATATCAGGCACTCTGGGTAGGAGCTGTGCACACATTAAATGCAGGGTGGTCTTTAGCAGGTCACAGTGCCTCTTGAATCTCAGTGTAAAATGGGGATGATATGTCACCCGGTGAACCTCAGTCGGTTTGCATGAGGAACAAATACGGGTCCGAAAGAAAATGCTTTGCAAACCTGGGGGATACCAGAAGCGATGCACAGGGAAGCTGGTGTTGCTCATCATCTTGGAGAACTTGGGAGTAGGGATAATGGCCAGAGCCCAGCCTTAGACAGGTATTCTGTATCTCCCAGCCCTCTGACCTTGGGCAAGGAATTACCCCACGAAGACTCTTGTTCTTTATCCAGAAACACCTACCTTATGAGCATTAAATGATACCATGTATGTGAAGTTCAGTGACACATAATAGGCTGTAGCCATGCGGAAGTTTGGGGTAGAGTGAGACATGAACCCATTTTGATCATTCTGGCTGTCCAGTGGAGAGTCTGATGGGAAAAGGATAGAGTCGGGGTAACCAGCTAGGTTTTGCTCTAGTAATTTGCATAAGAAATAAAGAGAGGGGGTAGAGAGAGGAGGTAGAAGAGGGGAGAGTGTGCTAGGGAGGGACCCCAGTCTACGGGACTCACTGACAGATCAGATGGGGAAGAAGAGGAGGAGACCGAGGGTGGCCACCTGGTCTCTAGTGTGGAGGCCATGGGCTTGACGGTGATGCCACGGGGGAAGATTCCGATGCATCCGGTGAAGGTGTCGAATGCCAGGCATGATGCCGGGGACTTCACATATTGACGTTCACAACTCCTCCGTGACATAGGTATAAGTATCCACGTTTTGTAGATAGGCAAACGGAGGCTCAGGTATTCATGACTTGCCGACTGTTCCATGGGGCAGCCCAGCCAGGATGTTAAATGCATTCCGTCTGGTTCCAAAGCATAGCAGAGTTACACCATGATGGTTAAGTGCATGAGATCTGAAGCTTCTCTATTATTAAGGTGAGCTTTTGGCTTTATCCCTCATTTGTGTCCTTGCAGTTTTCTAGTAAACTCATATTCCTTCAAATTCAAAGTGAAAAACAAACAGTGCCTCAGTCCCATCCAATAGCAGTATTCTAGTCAGATTCGCGAGTCTCTGAGTCCAGCCCACACCTGGAATGTTGGGACTACGCAAGGGTGTGAATGACAGGAACTGAAGATCGCTGGGAACCCTATCAGAGATTGTCTGCCAGTTGTCCTCTGGCCCGAGTGGTTGATGTCCCTCTCACATGCAAAACGCATCCATCCCTTCCCAAGCTCCTCCGGGCTCTCAGCTCATCACCGCGTCCGAGTCTGGAACCATCTAAGTCAGCTCTAGCTGTAGAGGAGGCTCCTCGGGTGTAGTTCCTGTAATCTGTGGGTCTCTGGAGATAGAGGCAAGTTATCTGCCCTCCACAAACTTTTAACATACAGCATACAGTGGTGGAGCAGACATTCCTACTCACCGGGGGAAATGGAGGGCATCGGGATTCACTGGCCCACAGCAGTTCTGAAATCCAGTCAGACAAATGTTGGCAGCCCCTTGACTGGGTCTCAAAGCCCGCGAGTAGTTCTCCCGGCTCTCGGCTCCTCCTTCTGGCTTTTGGTTCCCTCCTGAGTCGTCCCCCTTTTCATAAAAAGTAGCATGTGCTTGCCACTGAGTGGTGTTCTCAGCACCTCAGTTCTCTGCCCGGTAGAGTTTCGGGGTTCCAGCTGCCTCCTATCATTTCGGATGTCTCGTCCCACTCAGCCCAGGCTGCCGGTGCTTTGCTGAAATGATTCTCCCAGTACCTTTGTGTGAGTCCCACTGGGCTCCACTCCCTCCGGCCCCCGCTGCTTTCTTCCAGATAAGCCCTCCTCCTCCCTGGTCAGACAGCCCTGGAGCTTCCAGGAGGTTCCAGCATTTGTTTGAGAGGGTCTGTGGACACACCCTCAGCCTCTTTAAAGGGTCCATGTTTTGGTGGCTGAGTAATACGGTGGCACCACCTTCATCTTTCTGGCTCTTAACAAAAGGGGATCAGGTCACCCCCTTAGCTTGCTCACTAGATCTCTGTGTATCTGCCACTGTCCTGGGCTGGAGATTTGCTCAGAAGGCTTTTCTTCATTTCACTCTCTTATGCTCTTTGGAGAGGCCGAGAATTTTGAAAACCATCAGGTCCTGGTTCCTTATTACTTAACGTTCCTTCTCTCTCCCATGTCACTGTGGGCAGCAAGCAGAAGCCAGGCAGAGTCACCAGCAGTTTGCCGGGAAGTCTCCTTGGCCAGGTGCCCCGGTTCCGAGGGACGTGGGATCTTTTCTGCTCCCACCTCGCTGCAGGTGATAGTGTCGCTATTTTCTGCTACTTCATAACAAGCTCCAGCTTCCAGTAACATGCCCTCATTTCCTTTTGAGCCCTGAGGGCAATGTCCCCAAGTCCGACAGTCCATTCCAGACTGTTCTGGGCTTCCTCCAGTAGGCTGCTTGCAGTCTTCCAGCCTCTATTCACTGCCTGGTTCCAAAACCACTCCCACATTTTTAGGTAATTTTTATGGGAACACAGTATTTTTGGGTACCAAAATCTAAATTAGCTCTGTATGGCTACATAACAACAGATTACCCCAAAACTTAGCCTCTTAAAACAGTGAATGTTTACTATCTCATGGGCCTGTGGGTCAGGAGTCCAGGTGTGGCTGGCGGGTCTTCTGGCCCCAGGTCTCTCACAGGCTGCAGGGAGGGTCTCGGGCCGGGGTTTGGTCAGCTCAAGGCTGGACTGGGGCAGGATTCACTCCCAGCCTCACGCAGGTGGTGGTTTGCAGGATGCAGTTCCTTGCAGGCTGCCCAACGGATGGCCTTGGTCTTCCCGGGCCCTTAGCCAGGGGCCCTCTTGGTCCCTTGCCATGCGGGCAGCGGCAGGACTTGCGCCTTCCAAGTGAGCAGGTGAGAGAGCAAGAGGTGGGCCGGGGGAAGCCGGAGGCATCCTGTAACCTAATCTGAGAAGTGACACCCTACTTCTGTGTGCTGCTCGGTAGAAGCAGGGTGTGAGGTCCAGCCCACCTGGGGTCGGGGGTCGCACCAGAGCCCAGACACCAGGAGGTGGGCTCGGTGGGCTCGTCAGGAGCCTGGCAGGAGCGCCTGCCACACACCTCTCAGTGCCTGGGTTTGCGCGTCCTAAAAATGGGGCCACACAGCACGTACCCCTTTAGGGCTGGCTGCTTTCTGCTCTATACTGAGTCTGCTCAGTTTATTCCTCTTGTTATATGAAGCAACAGCCTTTCTTCTTCATTACGTTGCAGAATCCCACTGCATGAAAATGTCACAGTTTATTCTCTGATTGATGGAAATTTGGATAGTTTCAAATTTGGGACCGTTGTGTGTAAAGCTTCCAAGAACGTTCTTGTGTGGTCTTTGGCTAAGCAGATGCCCGCATTTGTGCGGGTGTATACCTAGCTGTGGACTTGCTGGGTGACGGGCGTGCATGTGTTCAGCCTTCGTAGTTGCTGCTAAGCCTCTTTCCAGAGCGTGCGCACACTGGCACGAGAAACCCGGCACGGGGGCCCCCAGCTCTTAAGGTTTGCATCGCGGTTTCCTAGCTTTCCTCTCTGCCAACCTCAGATTGAGCTTTCCCGGCTCCTGTGAAGCTGCTGCTTTCTGCAGCCTGCCTCCCGGCCTTGCAGATTCTGTTTCTGTCATCTTTGCTGCGTTCTCTGGGCTTTGGTGCCCTTCCTCTCACTTGAGTGGGATTTCAGAAGGGAGCGAAGATCATGCATGGGCTCCGCCCGTGGTCCCTAACTGGAAACCCCATGCCAGCCTTTTGGGGGTCTGTTTTCCTACCATTATGTCCCCTTCCGTTCTTCCTTCCTTCCAACAGAAACAGTAACTTACATTGAAACTTGCATAGGTAGCTCTCCATATTATAAAACCTTTCTGTAAACAGTTTACAAAAATGCTTTGTAAATACCATCTTCAATAGCTGAAATGATTCCATTGTTTACTTAAAAATCCACCCAGCTCTTAGATCTTGAAACCATTTTCAGTTTATGTTCTTAAAATAAGCTCCAGCATAATAACCACAGGTGCAGTTGAAATTGTGATGTTTGTCTTCATGACTGCGAGGGTACGGGGCTCACGGTAGGGACGTGTCCAGGCGTGATGACTCAGAAATTGTGGAAGTTAAAATTAGCAGCACAGCTGACATCTGGGGGATAAAAAAAATATTCCTTTTTTTAAGAAATTCAGGTATTTCTAGGAAAGCAAATCTTGGAGCAGATGGGTTTGAATTTGGGCCATTAACTCAGGACCCATTTCAAGGTCAGAGGATAAGGTTGAGGAGGAGGTTGGCAGTTGGCTGCGAAAAAGACAGGTACCGAGAGGTGAAGACCGTGGAAGGGATGATGAATGCCCGCAGCCCATTCATGAGCCGCATTATACACCAGGTATTGTGCAGGCATTTCACATGTGCAGCTCCTCACAAGCCCTGGGGGCTGCAGGTCATTGTGGTAACTCTGGGATGCAGGCACTGTTGGCCCCGATGTAAAGACGGGAAGACCGAGGCCAGAGAGCGTGCCCAGCTTGCCCAAAGTCAAAAAGGTGGTCAAGCTCTTTGACTTCCACATCCGTGTCACACCCAGACACAGCCTTGCTTCCCAAAGGAGAGCCCTGCAGTGGAGACTCGGAGATCCGAGCAGGGGTGCGTGGTCCTTGAAGCTTAATTCTTAACACTCTGCCACCTCGCCTCTCCCAGGTATGGGTGTAGACACCCAGGGCTGCAGAGGGGGAAGGAGCACAGGAGTAGTGGAGGGAGCCAAGAGGCACTGGCTCAGTCCCCACACAAGCCACTCACCCTTCGTGCTTCAGCTGCCCTGTGTGTCCGACTGGCGGTTGGAGGACTGGCCTCTCCCGGCTCTAACATCCTGTAATTGCTGGCTGTTCTTGTCTTGTAGGGACAAAAGCGGATCTTAGAGATGGGCATCTCGGGTCCTGAGGGCCATGCTCTGAGCAGACCTGAAGAGGTAAAGGAGACTTTGTTTGGGTAAAAGAAACTCTAATGTTGCTGGGTGCTCCCCTCACAGATACTGTTCCAGCTGGAACAGCGCAGCCAGAGTCCCTGTCCTGTCTCCGTTCCTTCCGCCTACATGAGCATCCCAGCACATGTGGCCTTCCCCAGGGGCTGCCCTCTGACTCAGAAGCCCTGGGGGCTGCAGGTCAGTCAGAGGAGCCCAGAAAAGGGCCAGGAAGTTCACCCTAAGGCCTCTGGGCGCTCCAGGGCTCCAACCAGCTAAGGAACCTTACTGAGGACTTTGTGTATCTGATGACAGGACAGTGGGGCCACATGTCCCAGGCCAGACTGGAAATTCAAAAGAGTACAAAACGTAACTGGACCTTTTGTTTGGGAAGCACTGGTCTGGAGGGGACAGGGCCAAACCAGCCAGTGGCACTTTCACGTAGTCACCTAATGAAGGATGCGTATTGCATCGCCCATTCTATGAGTAACAGACCACTTAATGAGCCTTCTGGTGCCTTAATTCTGAGTCTGTCCCCTTCTGACATAACATGCAGAAAGCATGACATAATCCTGCCTTTCTCTAACCAAATACATTTTGACTTATTTTTTTTCTTTCTCTCTTAAAATCTACCTCCATAACGCTGTAGGTTTTCCTGTAACCACACTTAGTTAAGGAAAGTCCGAGGACATTGATGCGGGGAGAGCCCTGGGAACCCCGGGTGGATGGCGCCCCCCCGCTGCCCCTGCCTCTCGTGACCCGTGTGTTTGCTGTGTTCCCAGCTGGAGGCCGAGGCCGTGTTCCGGGCCATCACCATTGCCGGCCGGATCAACTGCCCCGTGTACATCACCAAGGTGATGAGCAAGAGCGCGGCCGACATCATCACCCTGGCCAGGAAGAAAGGTGCGCGGCCCGGTGCCAGGCCTCCTGCGGGGCAGCTGGGCCGAGGGGAGCTGGGTGTCCAGCAGGTTCAGGCTCACTGATGGGAACACTGCCCAGGGCAGAGACACCCTGCCGGTTGACAGCCGCCTGAGCCCCACGGGCCTTCTGCCTGTTCTGAAAAGGGAGGACGGGATGGTGGGAAGGACACAGGACGTGCAGCTGGTTTTAGGCTTGATTCCAGGGGTGCCATGTGCTCAGTGTGTGACCTTGGTAAGTGGTGTTCTGAGCCTCGGTGTCCTCATTTGTAGCTAGGATGCCTGCACCCAGGGTCCACAGTGGGGTCCACACACGGTGTCATCTGTGGCTTTGGAAGGAGGAAGGCTTCCTTCCGCAGCCCTGTGTCGGACCCCAGGGGAGTGTGGTCCAGGAAGTCAGCACCAGCTCTGAGACTGGACGGTGGGCTGTAGATGTGAAGCGCTTGGCAGAGCCCCTGATGGTCCCGAGGGCTCTGCAGCTGCTGGTTGGCGCTGATCTCAGCTCCAGGTCAGCCATTCACTTCCTCCCCTGCTCTCTGTGTCTCAGCTGGGGCCTTGGGACCAGGCTGCCTGCCTGGGGACTGTGGGGGTAAGGCCACAGCTGGAGGTGCTCTAACTGGCTTTAACTGGCTCAGTGGCTTCTCCCCAGGAGTCTCAGAGGAGGGCCTGAGGGCCAATCCCAGGCCTTCCTGACAGTGAGGCCACAGTGCCCTGCAATCCCAGGCTGAGACTGAAGCAGGATGCCCTGTGCAGCCTGCCTTCCCAAACTCAGAAAGAGAGACAGACAGAAAGAGGAGGGGGTAGTGCCCATTACACAGAGATGGTGGCTGGGGTCCTTTTGTGCTGGTGGGCGTTCCCCAAGGACATGCGTCACCTGGACCAAGTCTGCCTGTGTCCTCCAAGGCACGCGAGGCGGACTGGGGAGCCATGGGTCAGTGGGTGTGGCCAGGTGGAAATAAACACCACAACCACTGAGCGCCCACTGTACTCTGTATATTATGCCTCTTATTTCTCTCAGGAAGCCTAAAAAGGAAGTATTACTAGCTCAATTTTTTAAAATCTTAAATAATGTATTTTATTTAAGCTAATATATCGAAAATAGTATGTCAGCATGTAATCAATATAAAAATGACTAATGAGATGTTTTGCATTATTTTTTCTGTCCTACCTTGGAAATCAGCATGTATTTCACACATACAGCACATCTGCACTCAGACCAACCCCAGCTTCAAGTGCTTAAAAGCCATGGGCTCTGGTGGTCACCGTGCTGGGCAGGGTAGCTCTGAACCCACAATCCTTTATTTCAGTATTTTTAAGAGCAAGCTGACAAATGCAGGCATTCTGTAGGGGGCGCTCTCTAGAGACAGCTCGCTCGGGGTTAGCTCCACCTCAGATGTGGAAACCGAGTCTCAGAGGGTGCAGGAGAGAGCAGGGGAGTTATGCACACAGGTCCTAGGCTTATGCTGAGAAATGGTGACCACTGGCCACGTGTGGCTACTTCAATTTACATTCAGTCAGATGACGTACAATTTCAAGTTCATTCCTCGGTTGTACAAGCCACATTTGACACGCTCGAGAGCCACATGTGGCCAGTGGCTGCCGTCTTGGATGGCACAGTACAGAACATTGCCACAGGGCGTGCTGTTGGGTGGTGCTGCTCCGGAGCCTGCCTGCAGAGCTCAAAGCCCGTCCCGCCTGCCTGCAGGGTGGCCTTGGGCAAACACAGCAGTCTCATTGGCCCCTATCCCCTGGCATTTGTCTCTGCACCAGAGATTCTTACTGGGCAGCCCTGAGACTGTCTGTGACCTTAAGTTCTGGCAAAAGCATATCTGGCCCACTCCCTGGAAAGCAAACGGAGATTCCTGGAAAGTGAACACTCTAGGAGCAGCCCTTGAGCAGTGGGTTGGGCCTGCATAGCCCAGCTCTCCCTCCCCTGGGCATGGGCCAGGGGTTCCATGGGTCTCCAGCTGTACTGAGCCGCAGCGCTGCTGTGACTGGTGAAAACTCACCTCCTTCGTCTGCCTTACATCACTTCCTTATCCCCAGCCAATGTTCCCTGGAATCACCTCCCAAATATAACACTTGAACTCGATTCCTTATTTGAAGAACTGCTTCTGGCAGAACCCAAACTAAGATAGCTGATGACATCTCTGTGCTCCAGTTGAGAAATCTGTAAAAGGAGATGATAGTCCTATCTGGATACTCAGAGCATTAGCTATCCAGAAGGTGGCTGAGCGGGTGGTCTGGGTGCTGAGTGCCCAGTGGCTGCAGGCACTGGAGTGTGCGTGGTGAGTTCTGGGAGAAGGATGAAGGACTTACTGCCTTGGGCCAGTCTCATTCCCTGGCAGAGCCTCAGAGACCTGCTTTTGTGCCATAAGCATCCCCGAGAGACCACTCGCTCTGAAGCCCACACTTGTGTTTGCCCCCAAGGCCCCCTCGTTTTCGGCGAGCCCATCGCCGCCAGCCTGGGGACCGACGGCACGCATTACTGGAGCAGGAACTGGGCCAAGGCGGCGGCGTTCGTGACCTCTCCTCCCCTGAGCCCGGACCCCACCACGCCCGGCTACCTGACCTCCCTGCTGGCCTGGTGAGAGCCCCAGGGCGCAGAGGGCATGCGGGCAGGGCCTTCTTGGGAGGTGGTGGAGACGCTTTTACGCAGGAAGCCTTGGGCTGGAAGCTCTGGGTGCTCAGAACAAGGCTCCAGACCGTTCAAAGCAGGCCCCGGGGGCCAGAGGGTATGACCGTCCGTTCACATTCACTGTCCTTCTCTTCACACCACACCTGGGTGCCCGGTGCTGTGGGATATTGGGAAGGACCCAGAGTTAGGAAGAGAGCTGAGGCAAATTCCGCCTCAACCACTAGTTGGCTCTGTCACCCTAGGCATGTCACATAACCTGTGATGGCTCTCTGGGTTACTCACTGTCAAAGCAGGGACACTGTAGTACTGACCACAGAGCTGGTTCTGACACAAGGTAGGCAAAAGGTGTGGAATTCAGAGCTCACCAAGTGGCCACTGTCACTTGCAGAGCACCTGCTAGGTGTGTGCACACAGTAGGAGCACGGCTACTTTAGTCGTTTGCCTATCAGCCAGTGCGGGACAAGAACACCTAAAGCCTCAGAGATGGCTCCAGGGCCAGGTGTACGGCTGCTCCAGACGCTGAGGTACGCTCAGAACCAAGAGACTTGGAGGCTTCATGGAGGAGGTGCCGTCAGGCCTGCAGCTGGGGGATGAGTGAGTTTTCCCCGTGGACGAGGCTACGTATGGGCTTCTATTCAGGAGGAGCCTCAGTGGGGCGAGGGTGTGACCCACCATGACATCTCCTTCCCCCACATGATGCAGAAACTCCTGACCGCATGCCTGCCGTACCCCTGCCCGCTCTCTTTTCTGAGACTTCCCGTGGTTTCCTCTTTGCCATCTCCAGATCTTTGCTGGAAGATTCATTCTCAATGAGCTATTTCTGGTCACCCGCTTTAAAAAGTAGCCCCAGCCTTACCCCCACTTTGTTGTAAATGCCACTCATTCTCACATCACTCCCCGTGTCCTCCCTGGAGCGCCAGCCGGTGGACGTAGGAGGAACTTTCCTTTCTGTTCTTCGGCGCCTCCCTGTTGCCTCCAAAGGCAGCGCACGGGGGAGTGAGCCGCACATCTCTGTTGGATAAACGAGTGGATATCCCACCTGATACATTTCCATGCATCTAGATGATTGCTCATCTAGGGCTCCAAATTGGAGGACGCCTCCGCCTGCTGCATTCATAATCAGAATAATGCACTGCTGGCCCCTTAGACTGCATGCTTTTGGCCTAGTTTATAGCCACAGGGTATTTTTATCTTAAAGCCTGAGAGAAGGAAAAGCAAATCCAGTGGACATACGTCACTTTGCCACACCCAACAAAGAGCAGTTTGTTCTGCAAGCACAGCGCAAAACAGCAGCCAGCCCTGCCACCCCCGGCCTGACAGCAAGCAGCCCCGTGTCAGCACATGGCACTGCCCCCTGTGGACTTGCAGAACACGGGCCCGGGACCTGACCTTCTTCCAGGGCAATGTCTGACTGTGAGACACACAGGAACTGGCTGGAGGCTGCGGTTTTTACTCACACACTCACATATTCCTTCATCTAGCCACCCATTCATTCATTTATTGGCTGCAGTTTTTTTCTTCTTCTTTTTAAAATATTGAGCTAAAAGTCACACAACATGAAATTCACACACACACTCAATTTTAAAGGGAAGAGGTAGCAGGTAGAGGAGAGAGAAGGAGGGTAGTCAGCATTTTCAGCACCTGCCGTGTGCTGGGTGAGGCCAGGAAATGGCTCCACTGATCCTTGATGGAAGGTTCCATTCTGTCCATTTTGCCCATGAAGACAAGGGGAGCGACTTGCCCAGCCAGGCAGAGCCAGGATCTAAAGAGGCCTGTCGGGATTGCAGGGCCTCATTGCATCAGAGCGGGCTGTTTGGGGGTTGTGGGAGGTACATGGCAGCAGGCACCCCGTCGGGCCTCTGGCACCTTCGGCTCTCCCAGCGTCTTTCTCAGCCCCGAGAGCCTCTTGGTGCTCTTGTCCCCGGGAGGTGCAGAGCAGACCCCGCTGTCCCAGGGCAGAGCATTTCAGGGCAGGACAGCCTGGCATCTCTGGGGTTGGAGCCCCTCTCCCAGCTGGGGAAGAGGAGGGCCACCTAGGGAACCCTACCCAGACCAGCCCGCAGCCCACACGGCATGGAACCTTCTCTGAACACCCAGGGCTCTTCCCAGTTTTGAACAAGACACCAAAGGTCAAAGGGCTTTCCGCTGTCACTCACGGATGCCCACAGCGTGTCCTGATGTCCTCTCCCCAGAATCCTTGGGGTTTCAACTTCACAACCTGTGTTGAGAGTCTGCGGTCGGGGTTTGCCCTTCAACCTGAACTCAGGTCTGGACACCCCCCTTGTTTTCGTCCTTGCCAGTGGGGACCTGCAGGTCACAGGCAGCGGCCACTGTCCCTACAGCACTGCCCAGAAGGCGGTGGGCAAGGATAACTTCACTCTGATCCCCGAGGGCGTCAACGGGGTAGAGGAGCGGATGACTGTCGTCTGGGACAAGGCGGTGGTAAGGCGGGACCCCGTCTCTGCCCGGCCCCCGGGAACTTTCCTTCGTCTCTCACTTTGAGACAGAGGCAGATGTACTAGGCGGGCACGCGAGGACACGGCGACTCTTAAGCGTAGGTCCTTTACGCTTTAAGGACGGAAATGTTTCGTTTTGTTTTTAACCACAGTTTGAGTTCCTGTAAAGATGACTTTGTAAACGGTGTGTGCTTGGGGTGAGGGGTCAGGTGGATACGAGGAGTCTTCTGTTGGGTAGGGAAGCCCCCAGGGTCACATTCTGACACTGGCTTGAAAGCAGACATTTCTATTTTCTGTTAAACTCAGGCCCAGTGAAACTGACAAGATGCTGTAGTGGCCGTGATACAAATGTAAACGTACCTCTGAGCTTTTAACTAAATTTCTGATCTGAGGAGACCAGGCCCTTGGTCCTCTTCCCGGGTGGCCTGTTTTCTTCTGGGGAGAGAAGGAAATTCCCAGTTCCTCGCAAGGACTCTGTCAGCAGGCTGGGGGTCTGTGCTGTCTGCCCTGCTCTTGGCCTGTTACGGGACGCCCTCATCAGTGGGTCCTTCCCTTAGGCTACTGGGAAGATGGACGAGAACCAGTTTGTCGCTGTCACCAGCACCAGTGCAGCCAAGATCTTTAACCTGTACCCCAGGAAAGGGCGGATTGCCGTGGGCTCGGACGCTGACGTGGTCATCTGGGACCCAGACAGAGTGAAGACCGTCACAGCCAAGAGTCACAAGTCGGTAAGTCCTGGTTGCCCCCGATGCTTCTGTTTTGCATAAGCAGTTCTTCCTTTGCGATCATTTTAGAAGCTTCTGGTTAAAAGTGATTTATGGAGTTTCCAACCAGGATATGATCAGTTACCTGGCATGACTAAGTCATTTGAATTTCTCTTCCAGTTGGAAAGATGGGGTTTGAGCAGGTTTAGCTAAGCTGCTCTGATACTTTTGCATGCGTTTTTTCTCTCTTTGTCCCCGTCTCTCGGTGGCCCTGCCCTCAAATACATGCATTCTTAGGTTCAGAGAGTGGAAGTACCAGCTCCAAGCTTCTCTCCCCAACTTAGTTATCAAGCTGGAAAGGGTTTGACCTGATACATCTTGTGGTCCACTGCTAACAGTCTCAAAGCACAGGGTTGGACCTACAGCGAGCTGTTCGAGCACACCCCAGGGCTGCAGACTGTCCCATCTTGCAGGCTCCAAGCCTTGGTGGTGGGTTATCTCCGTGCTTGTCTCTCACATGCCCTTACTTTCTGCACTCACCCAGCAAACCCAAAGGTGCAGAGAGACATGGCATCTTCCCTCCTCTAGTGCCTGCTTCAAACCCACTCTGCAAGACCAGCTGTGGTCTGGGGTCTAGATCAGCGTCCACAATAACACAGACCACAGCCTAGTTCCAGCTCCTTCAACTCTGTTCGAGACACGGGCCTAGAGGCAGACCTTGTACACACGGCATTGCCCTGTGATGAGGTTGTCATGGCCATGTGGGCACCACATCCCAGCCTGCCTGGAGCTCCCTCGGGAGGGGTGAGACCACATGGTGGAAACAGGACCCTGGGTGCCAGGAAGTCTTGTAAGAAAGTGATCAAGAAAAACCTGTAGCAGCTCATGAGCATGACCCCCACGTCCCCACTCGGCCACAGGAGACACAGCATGGGGACTCAGAGCTCTTGTCCAGCTCACCAGTCATGGTCATGCTTACAGTAACCAGTGCTCCTGGTGACATGCTGGCTTCCCACACCCCATCCCCAGGAACAGGGTCAGGAGGAAACAAGCCTTAGGTGGCGTCCCTGGGGCCGCGGCTTCTCCGCTTACTGCCTAGCAGGTGCACAAATCCATTGTAACTACTGTGGTCCTGTGGGGTCTGGCAGCATAGAAGGGCCCCACCGTTCCCTCGGGGTGTCGGGAAGGTGTCCTGGTGCGAGGATGTTTGAGAAAGTTTCATGGGTGAGTGCACAGCCTCACCGCACCTGCTGCCAGGGCGGCCCTTAGCTCACGAGGTGATCATCACCCAGAGTGGAAAGCGGCCTGGCCAGCTGCTCAATAAAGGCTCTCATCCTGGTGCCTGGAAAGGGAGATGGGGTGGGAAGGAGGCTGAGCCAGGCACACGTGGGCCCGTAGCCCTTCTTATCGCAGTGCATGCTCAGTGGCCATGCAGGTCTTAGGCTCATGCCTGGGGGTTCCAGTTCTTACTAAATCCAGCCAAGTATTTTGTGTAGTTATTCTGTGCTTAGCATGTCTGCTCTCCATGCATCACCACACTTAACGTTAGCTCACAGCAGTCTAAGTTAGGTGTACTGTTACTAACAAATAAGAAATGGACAAAGGCTCTGGGTTAGTTTTCTGTGGCTGCCATAACAAAGTATCACAACCTGGTGGCTTAACACAACAGAAATTAATTTTCTCCTGGTTTGGATGCCAGAAGTTAAGAAATAAGGGTATTGGCAAGGCCGTGCCCCCCTGAAGCCTCTCAGGGAGAAAGTGGATTACAGTATTGGAACATGGTTTCCAGTGACGGAGGCAGTTACAGTCAGACCACAGGCGGTCATTCAACCAGTTGTGTTAGAGTGCCGGCCGGCTCTCTGCTATAGTCTTTAGCACAAAAGAAATTCAAAATGGATCTAAGACTGAAATAAAGTTTTGAAAGGAATAGAGTAAAATGCAGGTTTTAAATTTATAATTCTGAAAGGGAGACCTGTCTAAGCAAGACACAAAACTTAGAAAATGTGAAAAGGAGAGTGGTGTGTTTGGGCATTGGCCACATACAAATTAAACAAAAAACCTTGTGTAGGGCAAAGCAACAGTAACATTATTCCCTTGTGTGACATCAGAAGGCAGAGGACAGCCAGGGGAAGTATTTGCAATACACACGACCAGCACACGGATAAATCCCTTAACATTGAATACATCTTGGAAACCACCAAGAAAAATATCAAAAACCTAATAAATACAGCAGGGTATAAAGATGCAGTTACACAAGAAGACATATACTTCTAGAAGTTGATTTGTGGTGATTTAAAAACAAACCTAGTCACACTTATAATTCAAATCACAATAGTAGAGATGCCATTTTTCACCTGGTGCCAGTGACTGAGGGCCAGGGGTTTAATAGGACACGGTTGTGGTCACACGGTGGGAGGCAGACAAGCTCACAGAATTTTGCTGGAAATGGAAACTCTGCCACCCTTTGGGAGGACGATTTATCACAGTTGAAATCTATTTTAATCCAGACTCCACATCGTTCAACACCTGCCAGGCAGACACACAGAAGTAGGTTTCATGTGTTTGTTCCTGGAACTAGATAAATAGATGATAGTATGTCCCCGTGCTGGAATAGCCATAGCGGTTTAAAGCATCTTAAAAACATTTTTAAGCCTTGTACATTGCTGATATGGAACAATTTCTGAGGTAAGCAGAAAATTAAGGTGAAAAGCATAGGTTCGGTACTCTTGCAATGACTGCACTAGTGACACATGGAAAATATCTGGGGCTCATGAGAATCTCGTGGAGGCACTTGTTTCAGTCTGGGGTAGAAGAGAGACCCACTTGTTAAATATCAAATATCTTTTGTACTGTTTGATTTTTCTTTTATCATTTATACGACCTACTTTTTAAGTAATAAATAGAAAGCAGTTGGCCAGTGGTCACTGTGTTCACTTTAAGAATAATAAAAAGAATGCGTGTTTTTAAGGACATGTTTTGGCTTTCAAATTAGCAGGAAAGTAAATAAAAACACCCTTGCCCAGTGCTGGAGGGGTTTCATAGACCTGAAGTCATGGCGTCTCTCTGCCCCGTGACGGCTGTCATGTCAGTCAGTCTGGTGCCTTTGGAAGGTAATTTGGCCGTCTGCAAAGAGCGTCTTGAGAAAGCTCATAACCCTTGAGCAGTAATTTAATTTTAGAAAACTAGCCTAAAGAAATTATTTTTTTAGAAAAGACACAAAAGTGTCCATTATAGTCAGAGCAGCCACAGTCACCTCATGATGCCTCACAATATTTGTTGCATGAAAACCACCCACAACCTAAATGCCCGACGGTGAAGGGTCAGTTGTACTAGCAGAAGAGCACATGATGGAATATTACACAGAACTAAAGAAGAGGTTTTCAGAGAGAGGGGGCACCACCGGAAATGCGTCCGCTGGGTGTCGAGGAGACGCCGTGAGCAGCCTGGCGCGTGCGGACGGCGGTAACATGGTGTGGGTCTTCCCGCAGGCTGTGGAGTACAATATCTTCGAAGGCATGGAGTGCCACGGCGCCCCGCTGGTGGTCATCAGCCAGGGCAAGATCGTCTTTGAGGACGGCAACATTAACGTCAGCAAGGGTGTGGGCCGCTTCATCCCGCGGAAGCCTTTCCCCGAGCACCTCTACCAGCGCGTCCGAATCAGGAACAAGGTGTGAGGGCCGGGCTCTGTTTTGTGCGGAGTTAACAAGTATAGCTGTCCAAGCTTCACTGTCCTCACATGTCACTGAGCTGTGACACCACCCTGCCTGTGTCTCTGAGCTAGACCGTGCGGTCCCTGGGCTTGCAAACTGTAAAGGGTGTGCACATGTGGGGATGGGAGGGTGGGAGGGTGAGGGTGGTTAGCGCTGACTGGGCTGCTTCAGGGTGCGCATCCTGCTCTATCTAGGGGTCCTCACCACCCCCGCTTTGAGATGCCACAGCTCTCCTGCAGATGAGCACCCGGTGCTCAAAGCAGTGGGCCGAGCAGCATCACACAGCTGGGAGAGCCCAGAAGCCCTTAGGTGTTGGCTTTTGGGGAAAAGGACGCAGTGCCCTGCACCCTCAAGGGACGGCAGAACGGCATCCAGACGCCCAGAAGGCCCGCCCTCTTCTCTCCCTCCTCCAGGCCTCATCTTTCTTTCCCTCTTTTCCTTGAAGAGTCTTAGCTGGACTCAGGAGGGCCTGGGGTCCATCGTCTCCCCTAGGGGTCCCTCCCATCACCACGACAACCTGCTGCCCACACTAAACAGCTGGTGGCGTTCCCCAGAAAGGCCAGCTTGTGTGTGTGTGTGTGTGTGTGTGTGTGTATACACATATACATATGCCCACCTGTGTGTGGCTTTTTGTGCTTCATAAATGGCACCAACACCAATTCTGATGGGAAAAGTCCAGAGCATTCCAGACCCCCAGGTCAAAGACACCAAACTGCACAGATGTTATGCATCAGATGGGACAGAACAGGTGTGGAGAATTTAACAAGTCAGACCGGAGACGTGGCCTGGGGAGCTGGGGTGGCCGCCTCCCCGCTGTGGGCTGCTGAGAAGCAAAGGGACATGAGCTGAGTACGCACCGAGGGGCAGGTGCTCACCCTTGCTGGCTGCCTTCCCTCCAAACCGGTGCGAGCCTGGGCCCATAGCCAGCAGTCATGCCAGTAACAGAAGGGTGCCTGGCCTCTATGCCAGGCCATCATTTGCAATAGCTAGAAGGTCCAACTCCCTCAACACAGGGCTCTCCCTGCCCGCATACCTGGGGACAGAGGACAGAAGCCAGGCCAGGGGAGGGACTGAGCCTGCCCCAGAACCCACCTCTGGCTGAGCTGAACTTGGAGGAGGTGACTGAGGGGCTTAGAAAGGCAGGCGGGTGTGGAACCAGCTGGAACTGAGGGGAGGCACATATTGAGAGGCGTGGGACAGAAAGGTGGCCAGACATGGGTGGTCAGGGACGTGGGGCTCCTGGGGTGGAGGGAGGAGGTCACCACGGTGTGCCAGGTCCCTCGTCTTGGTGCTGAACACGGGCCCCCATGTAGAGGAGGGAGCTCAGGCTGGGGGCAGGGTGCCGTCCCTGACCAGTGGGAACGTGCTATGTACGCCTGCGCCGGACTCCCCGGCCTCTGAGCTCCCTGTCTGCAGCGGGGGGTCCCTGGAGGCCCTCAGCATCCCTGCCTCAGGGCTTTCTCTGTCCCCCCTGGGGACTGAGGCCGTGGCCTCTGCTCACCCTCCAGAGGGCTGGTGCCGGTGCTTGCTTCCCGTGCTCCTCTGCACAGCCCCCCAGAGGTGGCCGGCTTGTCATCCCTCTCCGTGGTGGGTTTGCTCCCTTTCTCTCTCCTCTTTTGTGGGATCACCTCCCAAACAAACCACCTGCCCCCAAATCCTTGTCTTGGTATCAACTTCTGCAAGACCTCAAAGACAGGCCCCCTGAGGCTACCCGTCCCTGGTTCAGAGTCCCAAGGGGCAGTGGGGAGTGTCAGGGGAAGTGCTTTCCTCTTGGAAATGGCTTTGGGGTCCTTCCTCACGAAGCTGTGCATGTGTGTGTATGTGATTTGTGAGGGTGCATATGTGTTGTGTCTGCACGTGTGTGCCTCTGCGTATGTGTATGAATGCACACTGCCCGTGTACATGTGTGAACTGTTTGCATGTTGTACACATCTTTTTACATGTGTTGGATTGTGTTATAGGTGTGTATGAATGTGTGTATGTGTAGCGAGTGGGTGTATGTATGCCTGTGTGTGTCCCCAAGATGACCTCAAGTCACTCTCCCCTCTGTAGGGCCCACCCACCTGAAAGGGGGCCACCTGTGCATCTTGTTCATCAGTGCCTTACCCCCTCCGTCTCTTTAGGTCTCTGGGTTGCAAGGAGTTCCCAGGGGCATGTACGACGGGCCTGTGTACGAGGTGCCAGCCACGCCCAAATATGCAACTCCAGCTCCTTCTGCCAAATCCTCACCTTCCAAACACCAGCCTCCGCCCATCAGGAATCTCCACCAGTCCAACTTCAGCTTATCAGGTGAGGAGGCCCACACTCCTGCAGAGGGGACTGGGGCCTCAGGCTGGTGACGGGAAGCAAGGACGGGCTGGGGAAGCCCCTCCTCCTCCCCCTCCCCCTCCCGGGGCGGGGCAGAGCAGGCCTGGGAGTCCCAAAGCAGAGGGTCGTGAGTGCAACACAGATGCGTGACTCTGGTTTATCAACACTGACCCTGTGCTCGTCCTTAAGCACACTTGGGACGTTTTTACACCCCTCCCTGGGAAGCTGCACGTGCACTGGTGACTGGGAGCGGCCACTGTGAGCAGGGCCTTCAGTCTGTTGCTATGTATCATGGCTTTGTAGCTCATGACTGCTCTTCATAACAACCCTGTGTGTCGAGTGGTATTAATCCTATTTCTTTAAAAAGAAAATTGAGGCCCCAAGAAATTCAGTGTCAAAATAGCAGGACTTGGTGCTGCTCAGCACTTGTGTGGGCGAAATGGAAAGTGGGTGGGTCCCTTGGAAAGCTGCAGACCCCGGACAGGTACCTGCAATTTCAGCAGAGGGCCGCACGAGGGCAGAGTTGCACACGTCGGGGGCGTTGGATCGGGATTTTGTCTTGAAAAATATTTGAGGGTTAGCATGTATTACATGCTGTGCTGGGTTCTAGGAATACGGTATGGATAAGACAGTGCTGGGCAGCCCTCTGTCTAGCCCGGGGTCAGCAACCTTCTTCTTACAGGACTAGATAGTAAACATTATGCTTTGTGAGCCAAGAGACAAAATCTAGGATATTGTTGAATAGCCATTTAAAACGGAACCGCTTACAAATGTAAAATATTGAGCTCTTGGACTCTACAGAAACAGGCAGTGGGCTGAGTTTTGTCAGTGGTCCGTAGTTTGCTGGCTCTTGGCCTGGCGGGGGTGAAGCACATTCAGACAGAATAGGCGGTATGCTTTGCAGGAGAGAGTGGACAGTGCGGAGAGGAAGATGCAAGGAAATCCTTGCCATCCATTCAGGGAGCATCTGCCTCAGCGATAATGCAATAGGGGACTTCACTGGGGGGTCCCCCAGTCCAGTCCACCTCACTTTCCATGAGCCTTCCATGGAAGAGCTCGCACACTGTGACTCCAGTGCTTAAAAATAACTACTACTTTTGCACAAATGGCCGAGAAACACAACTCAGATACATCACCTGATGCTTAGTCAACAAAAACAGGGATAGAATGCAGCGTCAACTGGGTCGGGACCACACGCCACCTCTTAGGGAGTTTGCAACCTGGATCTCTAGTCTCAAGTTACACATTTTGCAATTGCTGTTAAACACGGAGAGAAAATCCCTCCCTTATACAACAAGGAAAGCAATGACATGAAAAGTCTGCTTGAAAGGCCCACAGCACTGCCCTTGGCCAGCCTCATGGCAGTTGGACAGGTGGCCTCATTTGCTATCAACACTGTAGATGTTTTCCACGTCAGGAACTACCTCATGAACGCCCGCCATTATAGAGGTAGCTGATCTACCGCCCCGGGGACCGTTGTCCACCACGTGTTTTCAAAGTACCTGCATGGAGCCAGCAGGGTGCAGATGATTATGAGGGAAAAAGGGATTAAGCCCGAGGGCCGATCTCTGATTTCTGGGCCTTTAAGGAGGGTCCTGAGTTACCAGAAAGACACATTGTCAAGCAAAGAAGCAGTGAGAGAAAATGAAAGTTGGTACACTAGACCAAATTCTCGGCGGCTCACACAGATCACATGACGTCAGAGGTCAGGGGGCCTCATCTATTCTATTATTTTATGGAAAAGGAAGTAAGACCAAGGGGGAGAGGGAGTGTCTGGATCCAAATCACCCAGATTCCAGGCCTGCTTTGTACTGGAGCCTGAGCCTCCTGACGGACCCCAGCCCAACATCACCCGCTCTTCATTCTTTCAATACACAAGTAGGGAGTGCCAGGCACTAGGCTTGAGGCTGGAATTTTACAAGAATGCATGAGATTAGAATGGATGGTTTTGCAGATTTAAGACTAAAAATGCTGCCACCTCCTGCAGATATGTGCATTGCAAACAAAGTGGGTCAGTTCAGCTCTCGGTAGTGCACACACACCTGTACATATATCACAAACGCACGCAGGCACCATTGCACGTACACGCACTCCCACACATACCATCGTAAAACTCCTTTGGAGCATCGGGCGCGGGGCTGAGTGTTGTTCTGACTGTTTGGAAGGAGCCAGGGCTTTGAAAACAAACCAGCTGAGGCTAGGCTCCTGGCTTCCCCACCATCTAGCTGTGTCCTCCAAGATGCAGGACCTGACACCCAAATTCATCATCTGTAAATTGGTGAAAACACCCCCTTGTGTGTGCTCTAAACTCAGCAACATATATTAAAGCACCAGATTGGTGCCTGTATACCCACCTGTCTCAAGAACATGAAGCCAGCCAAGAAAAGCACAAGGTGGTCAGGGCGGCCAGCGGGTGACGCAGGCATGCGGGGGCCCAGAGGATTGAGCAGAGAGCCTCATGGAGGTCTGGGGCCTTCCCAGAGGTGAGCCTGGACTGCGTCCCAAAGGCTGGAGGCTGGAAGGCACGTGGAGACCAGCGCTCAGCACCCCAAAGGCTAGGGATGTGGGCAAGCACCAGGCGGAACTGGCGTCAACAGGTTCATCAGCAGTGACGGCTGTGTCTCCTTCAGGTGCCCAGATAGATGACAGCAATCCGAGGCGCACCGGCCACCGCATCGTGGCGCCTCCTGGCGGCCGCTCCAACATCACCAGCCTTGGCTGAAGGCAGACGAGTGGATGAGCTGCAGTGAAGGAGTCTGGGAATAATGTCCATTCCTTTCCCTGCCGGTGTTTGGAAACCCGGTTTTATTTGGTACTGATGGGGGGATAATTGAATGATGATCATTCCTTTTCTGTTTAGGAAGAAGTGGTACTAGCGTGGTGTGTTTGCTCGGACCCTCCCTGGCCCACAGTTGTGTGTTCACGCTGACTGCACCTCAGAGCATGGTGTCTGCGTTCCCCTCCTTAGTGAAAGGTCCCAGCATCGTCTCGTATTGTCCCTTCCACTTCTGACTCCCCGGGCTCCAGGATTCTCGGGGCGGTTCCTTTGCACCCCTGTAGCTGTTCTAGGATAGTTGATGCATGTTACTAAATTATGTATGCAAGTCTGTGAGTGCGTGTGCTGGACCACCACCCAGGACTGATGGGACGCAGTGCCCAGACCGCAAGCCCTCAGGGGTAGTTCCAAAACCTGCAACATGGAGATGTTTGCTCATTGCCCACCCCAAGTGCCCCCCAACCCCGCCCACATCGGATCTGGGAATTCCCAGAGAGCAGGGCAGCCCTCCATTGCCCGCAGAGAGCATCCCACACCCATGTCAGAAGCCCTGGTCTCTGTGGCGCTTGTTACCACGACTCAGCTCTCTGGTCTGCGTGTGTCCTTCCTGCCTGCTCTGGACTTCAGGCCGAGCCGGGTTCCCACTCCAGAAGGGGTCTCCCTGCCCCCATCCAGGCCACAATGGTGGGGCAGCCACTGCCCGCGGTCACCCGAGTCCGGGTCCCTTTGAGGCAGTTGAGGGGGCAGTCAGATTTTTAAAGTTTTGTACAAAGTTTTCCTTTGTAATCACCCCCATTTTTACTTAACAACTGACTTACTGTGGCTCTTATTTCTGAATTCAAAGCTTGTGAGAAAATAAAGAAAGTAAGTGGCGCGCTGGCCTGATGGGGTGTTTTCTTTCATTTAAGTGGCGGTCACTGGGTTGGGTGCCTGTGCTCGGCGGTCCCCCTTCAGTAACTGGCTGATAGTGGGTGCTTCCTGAGGACTCCCTCTTGGTGGGTGGGGGCGGCCGAGGAAGGAGGAGAGAGCCCGTCGTGACTTTTGGAGAGCTGGGTCCCCGACCCTGAGACCGTGGGAGGGAGGGAGGGAGGTGGCAGTGGGGGTCCCTGTGTAATGGGCTGAAAGCACCCATCCATTCCCTCCCCTGGCACATCCATCTCCCTGTGCACTATGTGGTCAGGTGTAGGTCAGAATCTTGAGTCTCCTCAACTTCCCATTTCTTCCCTCCAGCCGCACCAGCAGATGTACATGCTACAGAGAAGTAAAAACTCAGGCCATGTTCCTCATCTGTCTGTTGGTAGAGATGGTGATGACGCAGGCACACGTCCGGTGCTGCGGAGTCAGCACTGTTATTATCCCCACTTTACAGATGAGTCCTAGAGGTCAGTAACTCCCCTAAGATCAGTTAGGAAGACGCACAACCAGGATTTGAACCTGCACAGTTTGACCCAGAGTCTAAAGCTCCTTGCTCCTAAATGCTAAGCTTTAATGTCATTCGAGGCAGGATGGCCCTGCACAGTCCTGTGTCTACTTAGCAGGCGTGACACGGCAGTGTCCTCTGCCCCCCAGCTGGGTTAGGATACCTTGGTTAAGTCCAAAGAGGTGTTGGCTCAGGGTCCATTATGGGCTTTCTCAAAACAAGACAAAATACTGGGAAGGTCAAGAACAGAGGGCAGAACTTTGGTGTTTGGTCTTTGCCCATCTGGGCTATTCAAGGGCAACACAGAAGCTTCCAGAAGAGTAAATTTGGAGCAGTTAATTACCCACCTGCTCCCTGGAGGTCTCCTCTCTCCCACATCACCCCCCAGCCGGTGCAGGTCAGATAGCCATCCAACTGTCCTCTGCCAAGGGCTGTGTCGGGAGCACTTTGGAGGGAGCCCGGACCTCCAGGTCCTCACGTCTGCAGAGACGGGACGGCGCCACTCCCTAAGGGCGGAGGTGGGGAGCTCCCCTGGCTTCTCTCCTCCTGCACAGTCTGGAGAGGAGCTGAGCATGCTCAGTGGAGTCCTCCTCCCTCTGTGGACACGGCCACAGGAAACAGTTTCCCACGAAGCTAAGGTGTGTGCGCGCAGACCCCAGCCAGGCCCGGGGAAGGGCTTAGACGTGCCCGCGGACATGCGTTTCTGCAGTTCACCAGTCAGCTAGTCCAACGGCAATGGGCTAAGACCACTGTTTCACTCAGTGTCCCTGCAGATCGGTGACCCTGGGAGGTGTGGGCCTTCCTGGGATCTGGGTTCGAGCAGGCTGAGCTGGGTCCAGTGGGCACATTGATGTGCATAGTTGAGGTGTTGCTGACCAACCCAGGCACACATGGCCACCCCCGTGCTACCTGCCCTGCGTTGTGACACAGTGGGGCCAGAGGTCACGACACAGACGTGTCCTGAGCACCCAGCACCGGAAGTGGGCAGCACTGGGGAGGGGTGCTGAGCTGCACGGAGCCAGAGGCTGCCAGTCCGTGGAGAATCACCCAGCCGTCAGCTGTGTGGAATTTCGTGTGGAGAAGTATTAGAACAAGGTGGTACAGATGTGGATTAGGCAACTCATTGATTTCAGAATTATTTTGTTCTTGAATTGGTGATTTTGTGGAATGCCTCAGGTTTTTAAAGTTAATATCATTTGTCCTTATCTCCTCCCCCATTCTGATCATATCTTCTCTTTGATACCTTTTGTCATTCTGCTTTTGATGAGGCTCTCCTCCCTGAATGGGCAAGTTCTAGCCCACTCAGTCTGGGCTCCCTGCCCTGCTCCCACCTGTGCCCTAGGGGTGTCCTCATGGTGGAGACGTGAGCAGAGCCACATCTGTGGGGCTTGGGGGCAAGTTTACTAGAGGGGAAGGTGAGCAAGCCCTTTGTTGAGTTCCTTGTTACAAAGCAGATACACAGATCTCTGACTGCTTTGCCTGTATCTCAACTGGTCCAAACTTGTACAGGAAATACAGGAATGTTACTTATCCCCTAAGCCTGGCCATTCTTGCAGCAATATACACAGGGCAAAGAGCATAAGAGGGGGGTCTGATCTCATCTACGGGGTGCAGGGAAGGTTCTGGAAGACAGGACTTCTGTTGTCGAGATGTGAACAAGAGTAGCTGACGCAGCAAAGGGGCGGGGGCTGAGGCTGGGGCTGGGGCAGGGTGTGGCAGGCAGCATGAAGGTCATGTGCAAAGGCCCAGTGGTAGGCAGGGGGCATGGCACATGGGAGGAGAGAGGCTCGGTCCTGGGTGAGGGCATCAGGTGGGCTGGCGGGGTGGTTGATACCAGACCTTGCAGGGCCCTGTGGTCTGTGTTACAGATTTTGCTTTTCCTCCTAAGAGGTGAGGAATACTGCTGAGGAGCGTCAGTGACCAGGTAAGAGGAGGGCAGGCAGAGCTGGAGGGGGGAGGCAGGGCACTTGGGAAGCTTCTGCAGGAGCAGCGAGATCAGTGCCAGAGGCAAGAGGGAAGAGCGCTGCAGGCTGGCTGGAGGAGTGCTCAGGGGCTGCTGACCTTACAGACCCCACTGGCTCTGCCCCAGCAGCTGGGGCTCAGATCAGCAGGCAGATGTGCAGGAAGGAATTACCTCACCCCTCCGTACAGCAGCCCTCGTGATTCCCTTCCTGGCTCATCTCCTTCCACGACTGTAACAACCCAGAACCCTTATTGAGAACTGGGGCACGGAACCCCAATGGAGGGACAGCAGTGGAGAGGTGTCCCTGGGGTCTCCTCGCTGACCCGCTCTGCCCTGCCTAGGTGTGTGGTGGTCACACGGCTCGGTCCCAGCCTGTAAGCCCGCACCCGAATCCAGGTGTCTCAGCACCTGCGCCCCACATCGCTGAGTGTCTTAATAGGCACGTTTCCTTTTGATCTGGGAGGCAAGTCCGTCATGAAGGCACATCTGTACTCCTGCTCATATCCCACAGAATGTGACAGCATCAGCCCAGTCTTTATTGGTAGTTCCATGCCCCAAACTGTGCCAAGAGCCGTAGCCAGTGGAGAGGGTGCAACAGCTTGTGACGTGTGACATATTCCCTTGGGCGAAGGAAGCTGCACTTAAGAAGCAAAACACTTAATTAACCCCACAAGATGGGCAGAGGTCAAAACAGCCAGGCAGACCGCATCCATATGCCTGCCGTTTCCCAGAGGTGCTCGTGCTCTCAGGGAGTCTGCATCTGCCACATTCACGTCCCCAAATCAGACACTCCCAGCATCGGAGTCACTTGCCTCCAGAATGCCTCTGTGTAAAGGGACCCATGTGACAAAAGTGATTTCTATGTCCACCAAGCTCTCAGAACACTGCAAAGAAGCCACAGCCTGTAGAAGACTCTGCAGGAGGAAATCTTTTCTTTAGCCACCAGAGGGAGCTGTTGGCTAGGCTTGGGAATCCTGCCTGCTGCCCTCCTGACGCTGGGCTCTGATGGTCAGTGTCCTTAACAAACCATGTAAATACTATGGATTACTGCTGTTAAGGAGCCACTCTTTCCTAAGAGAGTCTAATTTAGGTTTTAAGAAGTAAAAATTCAGGCTATAAATGGTCCAGAAAATCCCAAGACAAGGTCTCCCAGATTCTGGAGCCACCATGTTCTGGGCTTGCCCTGCCCGGCGCACTGTGGCCTAGGCCATGGTGGTGCCCCCCAGGGACATCTGGCGACGTCCGAGGACAGGTTGGGTTGCCACAGCAGGGAAGTGCCCCTGGCAGCTGGTGGATGCAGGCCAACCGTGCTGCTAACCATCGCACAAGAGGACAGGCCGGCCCCAAATAACAACGAGCTCACGCAAAATGTCCCTGGCGCTGAGGTTGCACAACCCTGATTACAAAAAAAAGAGCAATTTCTTTCCAGGTGCCACCGTGTCACCCAGAGCACTGGGCGGAGCTCTTTATATATAGAGTCAATAACAATGTGTTGCCCACAAGGGTGCAGTGAGGGTGGCAAGAGCCCCTCCTGGCAGTGGTTTATGTGTGGCACCTGGAAGCTTCTGGAGGTTCTCACCATCTCCTGGGAGAAGCTGTACCCCTGGAGTGTTGTCTGGCAGGAGAGCCCATCACCTCCGGTGAAGTCTGAGCGCTGGGCCGGCCTCCTGAGCGAGGGAAGTGCCTCCGACAAGACTCAGCGGCTGGTATGGCTGTGTGTCTGTGGGTCCTCAGGCCCCCAGCGGGGGGGAAGGCGGCCTGCAGGCCAGGGCTCCCACGGTCTGTGTCAGGGTCCCGGGCCTTGAAACTCGGACTCTCCCAGTGACCAGGCCTTAGCTGCTGGCTGAGCCAAAGGCCGGGAGTGGGTCCTGGTCCTGCTGAGATACTGTGGCAGCCAGTGGCCTTGGTGCGCGGGACAGAGGGTGGGGGCGATGGGGAAGGCGGGGGAAAGGCTGAGACCCAGGAAACACCAGCAGTGCCTGGAGACCCAGCACCCAGCAGAGGCTGGAGAGCAGAGGCCCCAAGGCCCAAATGAGACGCCCCGTGCTGGGAAGGGAGGCTCGGGGTGACATCAGCAGTGCGGAGGGGGGTACAGAAGGCAGGGAGGAAGAGGTCCCCAGGGAATGAAGCCCCTTCTTGAAGCCAAAGAGACACAAAGCTTGCAGACATGTTTCCAACCGGGTCTTCTGATTCTCTCAGGCTCTGAGGTGTGCCGCACTCACTTAGGCCTTTTCCGGCACGTCTACATCCATTCCTCGTTCCCTGCACAACAAGCCCATGAGGCAGAGGGGAGACCCCTCCTTGTCCCCCAGGTGGCTGGGCCCTGCCTGTGCTCTTCACACGTGTGGATAAAGGGAAGGTTCCTGTGGCCAGGATTCTCACCTGGCCCTGGTCGGCTAGCTCACTACGCACGTGTGGGCAATGCGTCATTATTGACTCTATAGAAAGAGCTCCGCCCAGTCTGGGTGACATGGTGCTACAGCTGCATGGCTACAGGAGAGCAGGGATGAGGCTGGAGTGGTGGCAGCGCTGAGGACAGAGACTGGGATGGCTGCTGGGGGGCAGAGAGGCCCAGAGGCAGAGACCAGCTTGCTGCCTGCAGACTCGCTCTGAGCAGACGGGATTCTAGTGACTGACCTGACACGGTAGGAATAAAGTGGGTATAAAACTGTTTCACCCCAGGAATGTTCCATTGTCATTCTTTGGTCTCAGTTCATAGTGAACTTGGCCTGGGGCTGAAACCCATTGACAAGACAATTGGTGACAGTCAGCAGGATTCATTGTTGACTGAGGAACAGAACGGGCTGCCTCATGGGAGAGTGTGCCCACGGCTGCCCCTATGGACGGGGGGACATCCAAGTGTACCCCAGTGGACATGTGGTCCGACATGGCTTGCGTCCTGGAGGACTGGGCCCCACCCCGAGGCTGGGAAGGGGTGGAGGTGACGCCTGAGGCAGCAGGACAGGCCCTTGGTATAGTAAGTAGGCCCTTTGAGAAACACAGCGCCCGTCAGGCGGCGGGAGCCATGGCCAGTTTTTTTGGCACCGTACTGAGAAAGGCCGCAGGGAGAAAGACGCCCTCCTGCAGGAAGCCTGAGAACAGAGCACGAGACCTGAGCTGCGAGGCGCCGTTGTGGAGGTAAGAAATTTGTTGGTGACTGAAATGGTGTCACTATGGAGTGCTGTGGACATGGTAAAGGATCATGGTAGCCTGAGAAGGAGCAGCGGCCTGAGAAGGAACAGCCCGAGAGTGCAGGCCGCCAGGTGCCGAGGGGCAGGTGGAGGGTGTAGTGGGGCCGTCAGCCCAGGGATGAAGGAGCGGAGGTTTGACGAACAGGCGGGAACGGAGGCCCTGGTGGTGCTGGAGGAAACCCAGCTGAAAGTTGGTGGAAAGCCAGAAAAAAATAAAGACTCAACAACTGCGGGTTCCTCCAGGAGAGGTGCAGCCCCGTCCCCAGGTCGGGGAGCGCTCCATGCCCGCTCCTGTCCTCAGGCTCAAGCAATGAAGGCATAAGGGAGACACGGTCTGCCACTCGGAGGGAGAATTTAAAGGGCTCTGTAAAGGTCACGAGGACCCAGGTGTGGGCTGATGTCACAAAGGCAGGAGCAGATGGAGGGAGACTGGATGGGAAGTCAAAATAGACGCTGTGGATAAAGTGAAGGCTCCTGTGGCCAGGATTCTCACCTGGCCCTGGTCGGCTAGCTCATGACACACCTGTGGGCAATACGTTATTGACTCTATATAAAGAGCTCCGCCCAGTGCTCTGGGCAACAGGGTGGCAGGGCTGCACGGCTGCAGGAGAGCAGAGCAGAGGCTGGAGTGGTGGCAGCGCCGAGGACAGAGGCCCAGAGGCAGAGACCGGCTTGCTGCACACAGACTCGCTCTGAGTGGGTGGGATTCTAGTGACTGACCTGCCACCATGGGAATAAAGTTGGGTATAACCCTTTCACCACAAGAACATTCTAGACATTTTCTTTGGTCTCACTGAATCCATAGTGAACTTGCCCGGGGCTGAAACCCACGGGCACGACAGACTCTTACTGGAGCTTTGGCAACACCTGAGACGGAAGCAGTGGTTCCAGCCACTGAGGACGAAGCAGAAGCCAGAGACAAAGCAACAAGCCCGGCCTGTGTGTCTGCAGGACTTTCTCCTGAGAGGCTGGAGAAGGTGGGTGCTATGAGGCCCACCCACGGTCCTTTTGGTTAACTCATCTGAGTGGAACTGGTTTGAATACAGCCAGGGTGACCACTTGGTGGCAATGGATCTCCTCAGGCTTGAGGGTTATTATAATTTGTTGTAATTTTTGTTATTTGTATATTGTCATAGCCTCTGTTGTTATTTATGTTATTATGGAATTTGGTTACAATGCTCCAGATTCCTCACACAGGGACCATTGCAGAGGACTCAGGGCACATAGACGGAGAGGAGAGGATCCTGGAGGGTGGAGTGAGGATAAAGTGAGGGCTCCTGTGGCCAGGATTCTCACCTGGCCCTGGTTGGCTAGCTCACTGCACACCTGTGGGCAATACGTTGCTATTGACTCTATATAAAGAGCTCTGCCCAGTGCTCTGGGCGACATGGTGGCACGACTGCAAGGCTGCAGGAGAGCAGAGCAGAGGCTGTAGTGGTGGCAGCGCCAAGAACAGAGAGTGAGATGGCTGTGGGGGCAGAGAGGCCCAGAGGCAGAGACGGGCTTGCTGCATGTAGACTCACTCTGAATGGACGGAATTCTAGTGACTGACCTGCCACCGTGGGAATAAAGTTGGGTATAAACCCTTTCACCCCAAGAACGCTCCATTGTCAGCCCTCAGTGTCACTGAATCCATAGTGAACTTGCCCAGGGCTGAAACCCATTGGTAAGATAAGACAGCATGGCTGGGGGATGGGCAGGCAGTACGCAGACCAGGCCTGCAGGTTCAATCCCAACCGACCTCAAACTACAAATTGCTCCTTTTCTTCAGCATCTTCTTGGAATTCTCACCGTCACCAGTTCCACCTTCTTGCTGGCTCAGCCTTTTGCTGCTTAAAACAGGGAAGCAAAGCAGCCAGTCAGGACTCTGCCCAGGTCTGTCCAGGTGCACACACAGTAGGGGAATGGTAAGCTGGGGCCCCCTTGTACCTGAGCGATCCTGAGGGCTGGCTGCCTGAGGCAGGGGTCTCGTCACTGGGCCCCCCTTTCTCCCGGGGTGGGGGCTTCTTCCTCTTGGTCCTTAGGGGCTTCTCTGTAGGAGACACGTGAATGCAGACATTGGCTCTGTGACTTCAGGCACATCACAGCTTCTCTGTGCCTCACGCCAACTCATGGCATTTTCAAATTCCTCTGTGGGCCAAGAATGCACTCAATACCCACTGACTTATAAGGAAAGTAAAGCCAGGAAGGTACAGTGCTTTCTGAAGCCCCCACAGCCCATAAGTGGCAGAGCTGGGGTTCGAACTTGGGTTGCAGACTCGGGAAGCTGCGGGAACCTGACGACAGGTTGCCAGGGCTGGAGCCCTGACTTGAAGAGCCCTCTATGTTCACACACCTTTCCGTCACTATCCGTTGGCAGGCAACACACCCTGGTTGTCGCTGAAGTTGCCACTGGCAGGAAAGGAGGGCTACTTCCCCATTTTACAGATGGGGAAAGAGCCGGAGAGGAGACACAGCTGGTGAGCTGCAGACCCAGGAATCAGCCCAAAGCCTTCCCTGAGCTTGCTTGTTTCCACACAGGGACACAAAGCCCAGAGAGGGTACGTATGGTACTCGAAGGTCACACAGCTAGTTAGTGGCAGACAGGGGATGGGGACCCGTGTTCCCCCCAGAGACCTGCTGCTGCAGCGCCCCACCTTTCCCGCCTTACCTGACAGTCCACGCTTACCCGAAAACAGTTTGCTTTCGGCAATGGGCACCCGGGCCAGTGCTGCCAGCTCACTGATGAAGCTCTGCTCAGCGTCCTGAATGCAAAGAGACAGGGTCGGCTGGCCCCCTCTGCCCTGTGCCGCCTCCCCAAGTCCCCCTCCGCCAGCACGGGGCTGATGTTCTGGAGGGCTGGCGGGATGTGTCCCCAGCACGGAGGAGGATTCTCCAGGAAGCACCCCACAGAGGCCAGAAGCAGGGCAGAGCATGTGAGGGAGGGGTTCACATCTACCAGCTCCTGCCAGGCCCCTGCCTACCCTTCCTCGCGCCAGCCATGGGTCCCATTTTACAGGGCACACGGAGGTGGCAGCACAGAACCAGGCCCCAGCCTGCTTCTGCTGACTCCTGAGTCTGGGTTCCTAACTGCCAACAGCGTGGTTTAGCCAGACACACCCGGGTTCCAGGACTTCCTGGCTGTCATGCTGGGTAGTGAGTCGGCCTCCCGCGCCCATGGCTTCCCCACCTGTAACTGGAGAACAAAGCAACCTTCCCCTCGTGGTTGGAGATGACACGACACAGTGTGTGTGAGGCTCTCAGCCCAGTGCTGTCTGAAATAGACCCTCATCAACAGGCGCCAGTCACCATGACCGTCCCTGTGACCATCCTCACTGCAGAGACTCCCACACTGGTGGCCGACACTCTGTGAAGTGCCTCCATTCTGGAATGTTCTTTCTCGAAGACAGCCACTTTGTTTTGTCCACACTATAATCACACACTGATGAGGTTTTTCTGTGATGAAATATGCAGATTATATCACAGGGGCTGAGCTTCCTGTATGTTCTAGACCAAGTGAGAGCCTCAGCCACCTGTCACTGCCTAAATGCCTGTGATGTCAGCCCTGACACCGAGCCCATGTGGCGGCAATGTGCACACAGCGTGTTGGGGGCCTGGCCCTGAGCTGGCTGCTGCAGAAGCGCGGGAATCCACAGGGCCCTGCTGGCCTCGAGGCTCACAGGGGAGCAACCAGGCTGGTGCATCAGCCAGTGACACTCCGTGGAGGGTGAGGGGGTGCTGGGCGGGGGCGGTCGGTGCTCCTGCCAGACTCCACTGCTGACCTGTTTTGCGATTTCCACCTCTCTTTAAGTACCAGCCTTCTTTGCAAAGGCCTGCTTCTGAAACTTTACCTGGAGCTGAGTCTCGAGCTGGGCTTCCAGGTGGTCCATGACTCTGGCCTTCTGCTTCCGAGCGCCCAGGCGGCTCTGCTGGTGCACGGTGACCTGGGCCAGGAACTTCTTCTGCAGCGCCCACATCCTGGAGGAAGGAGTGAAGGCTGTCAACGCTGCCCTGGCCAGAAGGTCAATCAGAGACCCAGCACAGGCCTTTCCCGAGTGCCTGCCGAGTCGTGGGAACTGGTGTTGATGGCCGCCCTGGAGCCCTCGGAGCGGTGACAGAAGAATGGCCATCGCTGGCACAGTTTACGGCGGGCTGGGGGGTGATGGTAACCACGGGCGTGGGCACGTGGGCAGTGTGTAGGCAGTCAGTGGCTCCTCTGCACAACATTGCATCTGTGACTAGGAGCTGCTGCAACCCTACTTTACGGATGGGGACCCGTGAGGCTGGACGTGATGGAAGGAGCCGCATGTTCACGGTTCCCCCGCCAGCCCTTGGGGCCCTCCCACCAGCCCACCCTCCCCAGAGATGCGACTGGAAACCTGCCCTCAGCCTGAGAACGACTCCATGTGCTCGTGCTCACACGGTTCTTAAATCAGTCTCTGTCGTCACTCCACGGTGCTGCCAGAGCTCCTGCTGACTCTGACTAGAAACTACACTTACGAATTCAAGGACACGGGCAGGAAGCGCAGGGCATTAAGGGCTACATGTGAGCCTCTGCATCATAGTGAGACTGGGGGACGCCCCTGCACCCCCACTGGGTTTTGCTTTCACGTCATAAACCTGGTGGGGGTTGGACCAGCTGAGGCCCCTCCTTTTACGTCACTGGGCTCAAGGTGAAGCCCTTGGACCACATGCATCAGAATCCCTGGGGGGACATGTGTCAACCATGCAGACTCCTAGGCCCCTGCTCAAAGCCTCTGAGACTCAGTCTCCAGGTGTGCGGCCCAGGATCTACATGTTCAGCAGGAAAGCCACGTAAGATGGAGACACCCCTACTCCAAGAACTGCCAGATCGTCGTGTGCTGGGTGTACATCAGTCAGGGCAAGCCCAGACCTTGCACCCCAAGGGCAGGACGGCCAGTGACTGCTGGTTAATGGCCACTCAGAGGATTTCTGGGGCAGGGGACACTGTGGTTCTTGTTTCCTAAGGAAGCAGTCAAATGGGGGCTGGAGTTCACTTCAGGGCGCAGCACAGAGCTCACGCTTGTACCCACAGGGCTGTGTTGTAACGCTGCCGCCAGTATGCATGAGCCTGGAGGAGCCTTCCCAGAGCCTCCAGTGCCAGCCAACTCCCTGACTTTGGCTGCAGGAGACCCTAGGAGCTCCTCTGTCTTCTGATGGGGGCAGTCATTCATGGGGCCCATGGCAGGGGTGGTTACGGCAGCGACAGAGAGCAGCCATCTGCCTCATGCCCCTGCTCCACCACTGGGCTTCCTGTGGTCAGCTGACCCACAAACACCTGCCCACAACCCTCGTGTCAGGGTTTCTTCTGGGAAACCCCCCACCCCTTGATCACCTGTCCCTCCGTGCCAGGCCCTAGGGGCTGCGCGTGGGGCAGGGAAGTCGGTGGAGGCACCTGGGCAGGAGGGGCAGACAGAGGCATGCAGCGGCAGTGCTGAGTGGGTAACAGAGAAGCGTGAGGCAGCAGGGGCCACACGGACTGAAGGGGAGACCTCACCTCTGGTGGACAGCTTGGCACGCCTCCTGGACTCCACCGGCCACCTTGACCTCTGACGCAGGATTGCCGAGTTCTTGCTTTTTCCGCAGCTTATAATTTTCCATTCTCTCATCTAGACCATTAACACACAGCACGGCGCTCAAGGTGCACATCTGAGGAGCCGACTCTGGGGCAGGTGTGCAGTGCATGCTGGGGTGCACAGGTCAGCAGCACACCCCCTCCCAGTGGGCGCACCATCTGCCCCAGCACTGCAGTCCCCTGGGGGAGGGCGTCCACACAGAGTGGGCCTCCAGGAGGAACGCATCCCCTGCTCCCCCCAGGGGGGTGTGAACAAGAAGCAGCACTACCCAGCCACAAGGAGCTGAACCCTCGCCAGGGAGGAGGGCACTCGGCCCACAGAGCACGGCTGGCTGTGCAGATGTGCGCGGACCTGGGCCTTCCAGGGGCTGGGACGTTTGGCCGCTGGAGTGTGAGGTGCTGGACTGCACATCTGGGCTCACTCACACTGACCTGGCTGCCCCAGCGACCCGGCCGCCAGATGTCCAACAGGCCGCTGACCTCGCTGGCCCTGGGCTTCCTGTGACTCACGGAGCCGTCTAACCTGGGTGATCTCTAGGGGCATGATGCTGTTTGACTCTTAAAAAAGCATTTACGGAATCAGGACAAAGGAGATACTGGGGTCAGTTCAGTGGCATCTTTCCAGTGCATTTAGCAGGAGGTCCTCACATTAGAAGGGGTACCAGGCAAGCAGGATGTCAGAGCTGAGAAGCCCTATGGCGGGTGAGCCCAGGCCTTATGCCATCAATGGGGAGACCCAGGCTGGGAGGGGATGGGGACACCGGTTCCTAAATGCTCTGCTGTGGCAATGGGTCACGCCTCTCTCCTGCCGAATGAGATCAGCCCTGACATCTGAAAAACCACATTGAGGGGATCTGCAGCTGTCAGGCATTTTTCTGTCCATGTGCCAGATTTTATTTGAATCTGGGGCTCAAATTCCCAGGACGAGGGGATGGTAAAGGCGGAAGCTGAGCCCATTGAGAAAAACGAGATTCACAGAAGACTGTCCCCAGGACCTGCCGCCCATCATTCATCTAGGCATCGGTTCAACGCCAATCCTTGGACAATACAGGCAAAGCCCATCAGCGGATGTGGGACTCCAGCCTGTTCTGAAGCCCTAGATGGAGGGAAAGATGTCACAGAAGAGCCCTTCAAGACACTGGCTTTTGTCTATTGTCATACGCACGTTATTGCTGGTCATCGGGATACTGTGTATTCCATCACGTGGGGTGGCCTCTTACGAGAGCCCGAGGGGGAAAGTTCTCTGGGTCTTTGGGCAATTTATAAGCCACTGGTCTGTTCTTACTCAAGGTCGCTGTGACAGCTTCAACGGATGAAGTTTACTTCTCTTTGGCCACCAGGAAGTCCAGAGCCAAAACCATGTCACCACTACATAGGGATGTGATGGCATATGTCCCAGATAATGACCTCACCCTAACTCTAGCTCCCTGACCTGTCCTTGTCTTTGTCCTGATTTATCTTTAAAAAAAAATCCTATCATACTTTATGTATATGTTTCTTTAAATGCCTCTTAAAAAGCCTTTGGGGGACAAAGCAGGCAATAAATAAATAAGTGAAACATTTTAAAAACTTAAATCCCCAAAAACAAAATTTGAAAAACGCACCATCTCATTTTGTCCCATCCTAAGAGCACATATGGCTCCTTGCACGCGGGCTTCCGAGCAGCGGGCTGCGTACCGTGTAGAGCCTTCAGATGCTGCGCTGTCCTCTCCTCGTGGGCCTGCATGGCCCCCCCAATCTGCCGGTAGTACTCTCGCACGAGCTGGCTGACGCCAGTGCTGGTTACGTACACGCTGTCCACAGCCGCCTCCATCAGTGACCTCTGTGGGCGGGAGGGAGACTCAGCAGGGGGGTCACGCGTGGCCCCCACTTTCCTTCCTTGGTTCTTATGTCCCACCCACTCCCAGCCCTGATTGGTCAGGGAGCAGCAGAAGGTGTGTGGTCGGTTTAAACCAGTCTTGATGATCTTATTTTCTTTGGTTAAGGATGGTCTGGGGCTGGCTCCATGACCCAGTTCTGTCCAGTGAGTTGCCATGTTAGGGAAAGTCTGCTGGGAAGCCTTCCTTTTCTGAACACAAAGGCAAAGCCTTGGTGTGGGTATAAGACTTTGCTGTTTCCCTCTTCCTGCCTGGAAGGCAAGGCCTGATGTTTGGAGGGGCAGTGGCCACTTTGAGATATGAGGCAAAAAACTAACACCAAGAATGGTGGATCAGAAAGCCTGGCCCTTGGTCCCATCAGAGAGCCTCAGTGCCCGCCTGGAACCACCTCCCTCCACACTGCCTATATGGGATCAGGAACCTCTATTTATTTGCCATTTTGGTAGGCTTTCTGGTACTTGCAGCAATGATGCATTCTTAAATGATACACCTTCAGCCTCTAAGCAGGACAGAGAGGAAATGCTCGTCACGGGGATGTGCTGGCTGTGTGCTGGCTAAGTCACCATCCTTTACTTTGTAAGGTGATGGGCAGAAGGCAGACTCAAAAGTCTCTCTCTACTTCAACATTTATTAAATGGTTCCAGGCTTTGGGCAAGAAGAAAATGCCCATTTTTAAAAATTATGTTGAGTGATTGGTTAAGTTCTGGGGGCTGCACAATTCACTTTATTTGCACAGTACTGTCTGAGAAATGCTGATTCCATCAGTACGGGCGAAGGCTGCGGGGATGAAGGGAGTGCCAGCCTAGGCTGGCAGCACAGGTCCGAGCCGGTGCCCACTCCCAGGGCCCTGCCCATCCCTCGCTGTGGCTGGTTCTCTCTCCCACTCTGCCTGACCTCCCAAAGAGCCAGACGGGGCTCCAAGTCCACCCGCCGAGCGGGCTCTGGCCGTGCATGCCGGGACAGGTGCCCTCACTGACGGCGAGTGCCTTCTCTGAATTTCACTTGGAACATGGACTCCAGGAGACAGGAAATCACTCTCCTTCCTGCTCAAGTTAGCGAACCCGCCAGCACCATCACGCCTCTGTCCGCCTGTCTTCCTGCCACCTGTCTTCTGCGTCCCACCCATCCTTCCCTCCCCAGGCCTCTGTCCTGGCCTCGCTTCTCTTCTCCTCATCGGCTTTCCTGGCTGGTGTACTGCTTCCATCAAAATATGCTCATGCTTCACTCCATGTTCATGCAACGAGCATTTGATAGATACGAGTTGTAGAATTTGGGGGCAAGGAGGTCACCTTCCCAATGTCACATGTTAGGCACAGTCCTGATGTCTGGAAGGCCCTTGGCAAGGCTGAGATAATCTGGAATGATGGGGTGTCACAGAAATGGGTCCAACCTCTTTGCTGGGTATATGAGTAAAGTGACCTTATTTCACTGAAAGGACTCTTGGCCCATCAGAATGCCAGCCGGCTGCAACACCTCCCCTGTGTGCCGACCACAGACACTCTTTCTGTAACTGTCTACAGCGAGTGGGGGTGTCTCTCCCTTCCTTATGGGTTGAGTCAGGAGGCAGCCACGGAGAAGCAGGGAATGTTGTGGCCGCACAGGGCATGGCCGGCTCCCGTCCCCTTTGCCACTCACTACAGCTGCGAGGCTTTAAGCATGTCTTTTGCCCAGTGATAAGCCTCAGTTTTCCCTCCTGAACAGTGGGGAGAAGACTTACTCTGGCTGTGCACAGGTTGTGGTAAGAGCCCCATGAGACGAGGTGGGCAAAAGCATGAAGATGGAGAAGTGCCACGCGCATGCTGCTAACGCCACTGTTAATTCCATCCCTGTGGTCTGTCATCGTGGATGACCCAGCGAGTAAGTCACCGCCTATCAGCCATGCTGGTTTTAGCTGCGTTGCTCAGCTGCCTCTGCAGAGGCGGCCGGGGGGCAGGGAAGGCCCACGTTTCTCCCTGGGAGAGGGGCTTGGGTTCAGATCCCATGTCTGCCACTGACCAGGGAGGTCCGGGTGGGACCTCTTAGAGTGGCTGTGCGGGCCAAGCCAGTGCTCGGAATGCCGTGCCACAGGGCAGCGGTAGGCAGAAGCCTCACCATTCTGTAAGGGAGGTGATGCCCTCTTGTGGATGAGGAAAAGGAGGTCCCAAGAAGCCGGGTAACCTCTGCAAGGCCAGGAGCTCTGGCGCAGGGTGTGGCGAGGATGCATGCCTCTGCTCTGTGCAGACCCTGCCTCGGGTCTGCCCCGGCCCCCCACCCCACCCCAACCCCTCTGCTCCTGAGGCTCCCTGGGGCCAAGGCTGGCACGTACCTTGAAGTCATCCCTGTCCTTGGCCCGGCTCTTGGTGGCCACGTTCCGTGCGTGGCCCAGCAGCGCCTGCCCGATGGCCTGCTCCGTGTGCTGCTTCAGGAGCTGCCCGACCTCCTGAGCCTCGGCCAGGAGCTGCTGCTGAAGCTGCAGACGCATCTGCTGAGCCTCCTCCTCCAGCCGGCTGGTCTCCTCCAGAACGCGGGCCTCCTGGAAAGAACAGGGCAGGAGGGGAAGAAGTCCCCCGCTTTCCTGCACAGACACCCTGGCCAGGGCCAGGACCAGGGCCAGGATATGGGGTTGGCCCTGCCCGGGACCCCAGGAAGGTGAGGGAAGGGATGGAGAAGAGGCAGAAAGGGGACCTCTGGGCTTACGAAAGTCAGCAAGGGATATGTGCCTGGGTGTCTGCTGAAGACCCCCACTAAGGCATTTATTGAGCACCAACTCTGTACCCAGTGCCAGCTGTGCCTCTCACACATACACACATTTCTTCTTTCTTCTAGAACACTGGAAGGCCTAAATACTAGGAATGATGAGGCCAGAGGCTCAGAGACATTAAGTAACTTTCTAAAAGTAGAGCCGGGTTTTGAAGGCAGATCTGAGTCTGAGACTAGTCCGGGACTTCATGGGAGCCAGGGCAGGGCACGTGGGGCCCAAGGGATAGCCTGTCTGGGCAGGAACGAGTCGGAGAAGGTGGGGGAGTCAGAGCCAGGCAACAAGCCCTGCCTGCTTCCCACCAAGCTTTTCTGGGCAGAGTAAGAGACTGAGTTTATCCCTCATCAGTGAGTCAGAAAACATCAGCTGGTCCTATAATTCAGTAGCTACGTAAGACCTGGACTCAGCCTGCTTGGGTTTAAATCCCAGCCCTGCAATTTACAAATTCTTCCTTTCAATTTATTAAAACCTTAAAACTTTCCTCCAACCCCCTGAGGATGACTGTACCTATCTGTGCTCTGATTTCATGTGCATTTTTAGCATAATTCTCCCTATAGCACACACTACAGCCTTCTGGCACATGGGTGCCCTGTTCCAACACCATGCAGGGCTGCCCCTGTCCGCCACCCCCTGCAACCACAGGGGTGGCAGGACTCGGGTTTGGGCAAACATGGCTGAACTGGGAACCCAGTCGAGGTGCACTGCCTGTCTAGGATGGTGGGGGGCTGAGATGCCCATCTTACCAAGGCTCCGAGCAGCTGCCACTGATGCTCGTCCAGGCACTGGGAGGGGGCCTGCTCAAGGGCGTGCTGCTCACGCAGCTCCTGGAGAAGGCTCTTCTTCCCCGACAGCCTCATCTGGGCCAGGGTGGTGATGGCGCTGCCACGGAGGGCCAGCCTCCGGAGGGCCGAGCGCAGGAGCAGGTCATGCCCCTGCAGGATGCGCCGTGTGGACCTTTGATGAAAGCGGGCAGGGGGCTGGAGTCGGTGCTCTTGGCTTCACCGAGTGCGATGGCTAATTTTATGTGTCAGTATGAATGGGCCACGTGGTGCATGAACATCTGGTCAAAAATTATTCTGGGTGTTTCTGGATGAGATTAACATTAGAACCAGTAGACTGGGTAGAGCAGATTGCCCTTTCGAATGTGGGTGGGCCTTATTCAATCAGTTTGGAGCCTGCAGATAAGAAAAAGCTGACACCCCACAGTAAGAGGGAACTCCTTCTGCAGGACTGCATTCAGCTGGGACATGGGATTTTTTCCTGCCTTTGGACTTGACCTGAAACATCAGCTCTTTGTGGGTCTTGAGACTACTGACTTTCAGTCTAGAACTTAGGCCACTGGCGCTCCTGGTTCTCAAGCCTTCAGACTTAGGACTGAAAGTACACATTGTCCTTGGGACAATCCTAATACACTGAGTTATCAAGAAATTCCCCAAATCGTCCCATTCCATAGGGAGCACTTCCAGGAGGTAGGCTGGAGTTACCCCATTTTCTGCTGCCTTGGTGAGACATGGGTGCTCGCCTATTCAGCCATCTGTTTTTTATAACCTTTTTAACTTTATCACATCCTACCCCAAGTTTCAGATGCATATGTGCAGCTGCCTTCAGTACACGGCCACTTGAATTTCTTACAGAACCCTGAAAATGAACATATCCAAAACTGAAATCTTGAGCTATTTTTGAGTTCCTATCTCAGTGACTCAAACGAAACCCTTGGTCTGCCAGAGAGCTCCAACACTGGTTTTGTAGCTTGAGGTATTTGCTGGCAGCCTGAAAAACTGAACAGAGCAGTGAAAATCAGCCTACCAAGGAGGAGAGACCTGGCAAACACCCCAGGCTTTCAGTGGGGGGCCCTCATCCTAAGACTATGGAATCATCCTTACAATGTTTTGATTTTGAACCAACTAAATTCACAAATGGAATAGCTGATCTGCTACTATCTGAAATTCCTGCTAGAAGAGAAAGCCTCTCTGGAGGAAGATCCCATCATTCAAAGTCTTGGATTATCTACAATTTCCTATCACAATTTTCCAGCATTCAGTAAATATAACCGGACTTGCAAACAGGTAGGAGTTGGCCAAAAATAAAGAGGAAAAGCAAACAACAGAAACATATCCACAAAATGCTGGATATTGGAATAATCAGACATGAACTTTAAAATAATTACAATGAATATGTTTAAGAAATTAAATGATAAGATGAAGAAATTCAGGAGATAACTAAATACTACAAAAAGAGTCAAATGAAAATTCTATAAATGAAGACACAGTAACTGACATTAAAAACTCAGGAGATGTACCATTTGCAACAACATGGATGGAGCTAGAGGGTATTACGCTCAGTGAAATAAGCCAGGCGGACAAAGACAAGTACCAAATGATTTCACTCATCTGTGGAGTATAAGAACAAAGAAAAACTGAAGGAACAAAACAGCAGCAGACTCACAGAACCCAGGAATGGACTAAAGGTTACCAAAGGGAAAGGGACTGGGGAGGATGGGTGGGAAGGAAGGGATAAGGGGGCGGAAATAAAGGGGGCATTACGATTAGCATATATAGTGTGGGGGCAGCACGGGGAGGGCTGTGCAACACAGAGAAGACGAGTAGTGATTCTACAGCATCTTACTACGCTGATGGACAGTGACACTAATGGAGTGTGTGGGGGTACTTGGTGAAGGGGGGAGCCTAGTAAACATAAAGTTCTTCATGTAATTGTAGATTAATGATATCAAAATTTAAAAAAAACTCAGGAGATGGATTTAACAGCAGAAATGACATAGCTGAAGTGAGCACTAACTGGAAGATAGCTCAAAATAAGTACTTAGACTGGGCCACAGAGAACAAAAGAATGAAAAACTTAGAAGAACATGTAAGACATACAGGATAAGGTAAAAAGGTCTAATAAATATATAATTGGAGCCCCAGAAGGGGTAGGGAGAGAATGGGTAAATGGAATATTTAAAGAGATAAGGACAGAATTTTCAAAAACGGATGAAAGACACCAAGTCACAGATTCAAGAAGCACTACAGATTTCTTAGACTAACAAGAAATGCACACCAGACCAAGTACATGTTCACTCCTATCAGTAAGTGGATGAAAATCAAAGAACAAAAGAAAATCTTAAAAGCAGCTAGAAACAACTGAAATCAGAAGACAAAAGATTATCTTTAAAAATATTTTTAAAGTAATAACCAAACTTGGATTCTATACCCAGCGAAAATATTCCTCAAAAATAAAGATTTTTTCAGACAAACAAAACCTAAAAGAATTGGTCACTAGCAGATCTAAAATACAAAGAACCTTCACATAGAGGAAAATAATCCTAGATAGAGGCTTAAAGATACAGGAAGGAATCAAGAGCAACAGTAAGGGTAAATGTGTGAGTAAATCTAAATGAATACTGATCGCATAAAACAACAACAATAATAATATCTCATAGGGTTAAAATATAGAGACAAATAAAATACCCATTAAGAAAAGCATAATCTGTGGGGAGGAGTAAGTGGAATTGAAGTGTTCTAAGGTGTCTGCACTGTCTTGGAAGAAAAACTACATTAATGTATATTAGATTTTGACATATCACAGATGCAATTAAAAATATTGAACCACAAAAAGGATAGTAAAAGAATATATAACTAACAAGCCAAAAAAGAGGAAAAGAAAGAATAATAAATAAACACCTAATCCAAAAGAAGGCAAGAAAGGTGAGAAAAAGGAACACAGAACAGAGCGGACAAAAATAAAACAAACAGTAAGATGTTAGGTTAAAAATCCAAATACATTAGCATTAGGATTTACATTAAATATAAATGTGCAATTAACTGTTAGTATAACTAAAAGACACAGACTTTCAAGCCAGACGAATCTTCTGATTGCTCACTATTGTCCTTGGCAGGGCTCACGGGTGTGCCCTGTTTCCATCTTCTCCTGACACTTCTTCTGTATGAGCATGTAATAGTTATCCACCTGCACCTTGATGTACACACAAATTAGTTCCTGGAAAAGGCTGGGCAACTAGAAAAATGGCTATATCAAAATAACTTTTCTCATATGAAAAAAAGGAAAAAAAAATGTTTTTCAGTAAGCTGAAAAAAGTGATACTTCACTAATAGCTACAGAAAAGATATAAAAAATATACATTTATCAATAAATGGGGAGTGACTGAAAAGGGGCACAAGGAGTCTATTTGGGGTGATGGAACTGTTCTAGATTTGGATCATGGTGATGGGTACAGAGCTCTGTAAATTTGCTCAAAGTAATTGAATTGTACACTTAAAATAATATACATAAATTTTACCTAAAAAATGGTGTTAAAAAATTCCTCTGAAAGACAGTTCTGTAAAGTAGATAATATTAGCCCCATTTATAGATGAGGAAATTGAGAATAAGAAAGGGTAAGTCATTTGCCCAGATCAATTCGATTCTAAGCCTTTGTCCATGCACTCAGCTATCTCTCTACTCCATATTTACATTTACAATTTCCTTTGTCTCAAAACCAGTTTGTAAGAGATGCAGGGGGCAGTTACGTGTCCACCCTACAGAGGAAAACACTGAGGGGAGAATGGCGTACCACACAGGACACGGGCCCTGACCCTTCAGAAGGCTGCACTCACTCTTCACTGAGGCCACCAAGCTGGTCCAAGACTCGGTGGATGGTGCTGTCGTGGCCTTCCTGGATGTGTGTCTGCAGCACGGTGGACAAAGCGTGCTCCTCCATCCACACCTGAACCCCAGAACAGAGGGACGAGGTGAACTCAAGCTCATTTTACCCATCCCTGCTTCATTGGAACATGCATCTTGTTTCTTTTTTTAAAAAAATCCTGTTCTCCCCTGATGTCATTCAAATTTTTCTCTTATAAAAGTTGCTTCTGAAGATTTTTAAATTTCTCCATTCGCATTTACATCTTAAAGCAATATTTATTTTCTGTGGCATGAGGATAGGGTCTAATTTTCTCAGTATAAGTGGTTACTAATTGTCTCAGCACTGTTTATGACATAATTAATTTTTTTATCACCAGCCTGTCATGCCACCTTGTCTTGACATAGTTTCCATATACACATGTATCTTGTTCCAGACTCTTTCTTTTATTCTGTGGGTCTTTCTTTTTCTGCACCAATTACACTGTTTTAATAGCTGTCATTAGAGCAAGACTGCACAGCTGCCAGGCAAGGCCGCCCATATTCCTTCATAAATAACTGTGCTAGTGAGTCTGGGTTGCCTTGCTTTTGAATTTTAGGATTAGTTTATGAAATATAGCACTACAGACTTAAGGACCCATTTATCAAGTGGAGGAAAACATCTTGTTTGGATTTTAGAACTGGACTGAATTTATAGATTAGTTTGGAGAGAACCACCATCTTTCCAAAATTGAGTGTTCCCATCCAAGAACATGGCATTTTTCTCGTCTTTATGCCTTCAATAATATTTATAAACTTCTCCATAAAGCTCTTAGATGCCTTGGTCAGATTTATTATTAGGCACCCTACAGCTCTGATTCTGAAAAGGATCTTTATCTTATCAAGGTGTTGGGGTGCGTAGGAGATCTACTGGATGGGGATACCGATTTGCACCCTGCAAGCTTACTGAGCAATCGTAATAGTTGTGATAGTTTGTAGATTCTTTTGGCTTTTCCATGGAAACATTCATACCATACAGAAGAATTCTATGTAAGGGCATTAAAGCACCCCCACTGATTGTGTTTTTCAGATCTTATTGTTACGGCCTGACTTACGACCCAATCTGTCTATCATTCTCTGTAATTGAGATGGGGTGTTAGAAACTTCCATCATAACATATTCACAGCTTCTGAGAATTAGGACAGGGACATCTCTGGGGGGCATTAAGCATTTCTGTAACTAACATAGTGGACTGGGAAGAAGCCTAGAAACCTGAATTTTATAGGTTTAGTTACATTTTAAGAACCACCATTCTACAAACGGTTCCAATTGTGTAACTGACAGATTCTGTAATACTGATAACTTCCCTGAATAATAGAATATGAAATTACCAAGGCCTTTGAGTAGAAAACAATGTGGGATATGAATGTCACAGTCTGGGTTTGCGCTTGATGTTCTATGAGTAGTTTTGTGGGTGCTTTTCTTCTCATGACTAAATTTTCATCTGATCCACAGAAAGTTCAACCCTCATTTTTATCATCACAGTGGAAAAATGGAATGTGAGAGAACATGGATCTCTAAATACCTTGTGGTAATTTATGGCAATTAATCAGTCAGTAGATTAATTATGACATATATACCTTGGGAAAACAGTCTTGGGTCATACTTATTTAATCAGTTGATGAGGTCATTAACTATTTTGCTTGCTTCTTGCATGCAAAACTCTTCTTGCAATAATTCTACACAAGCCATGGAAAATTCACACGTATTCATATACTTACAAACCAAATAAGTAAAAAACGAGAACCAGAAGCTATGCATTATCTGGTATGCTGAAAAAAGCTTAAGACTTGTAACCAGAGGGTTTTAGATGAATCATGGGTATTTGTCTCATAATTTATTGGAAATAAAGTCCTTGATTTTTTCAATGTCAGCACCATTAAGTGATTAAACACTGTGCAAAAAGCCTTAACTTCAATTATCTCACAGCAACCCTGTTGGGGTATTTTGATCCCTATTTTTCAAATAGAAGCTGAAGTTCTGAGGCATTTAGCAGGTTGTGCAAAACCCCAGAGTTATGGGAGGTCAGCTGACTGGCTAAAGTCACCCAGCCCATTGATGGAGTTGCTCTGGTTCAAACCCAAGCATTCAGCTTCCAAAATCAGAGGCCTGTCTGCAAACTGCAGCTGTCCCTGAAGAGCCATCACCGCCATCTGGGGTGGGGGTGGGGGGTGGGCATGGCTACATCAACGGACATTAGACTCTCGGACCCAAGTTTCCCCACCTTCTCTAGAAAATATAAATTAAGTGGTCTGAGGCCCAGATTGGTATGAATCAGATGAATTCTGCTTCATTTTCATCCCTTGGAAGACTACAGGGTCAAGGTGACCCCGTCATAATTTCCAAAGCTGCATTATCATTGATGGAAATAGAGCAAATGTTTCCTAAGCACTTATTTTATCCCAACCCCTGGGCTTTGAACAAGGCAATGTAAAAAGGAACAGCAGTGTTGCTTCCTCCAGAAACTTAGAGGCAAATGCAGGAAACAGACAAGCTACTGATGACAGCACAACAGGATGCAGCTGGCGGAACACTGAAAATGACTAGAAGCAGTCTGATCAATCTGACAGTGTGGTGTGGTTAAAGTAAAGGTTCCTGTGGCCAGCATCTCACCTGGCCCTGGTTGGCTAGCTCACTACACACCTGTGGGCAGTACGTTGCTGTTGACTCTATATAAAGAGCTCCGCCCAGTGTTCTGGGTGACATGGCAGCACAGCCGCACAGCTGCAGAGCAGAGGCTGGAGTGGTGGCAGCGCTGAGGACAGAGACTGGGACGGCTGCGGGGGCAGAAAGGCCCAGAGGCAGAGACCAGCTTGCTGCACCCAGACTTGCTCTGAGTGGACGGGATTCTAGTGACTGACCTGCCACCGTGGGAATAAAGTTGGGTATAACCCTTTCACCCCAAGAATGTTCTATTGTCATTCTTCGGTCTCACTGAATCCATAGTGAATTTGCCTGGGGCTGAAAGCCATTGACAAGACAATTGGTGACAGTCAGCAGGATTCATTGTTGACCGAGGAATAGAACGGGCTGCCTCATGGGAGAGTGTGCCCACGGCTGCCCCTATGGACTGGGGTACATCTGAGTGTCCCCGAGTGGACATGTGGTCCAACGTGGCTTGCCTCCTGGAGGACTGGGCCCCACCCCGAGGCTGGCAAGGGGTGGAGGTGACGCCTGAGGCAGCAGGACAGGCCCTTGGTATAGTAAGTAGGCCCTTTGAGAAACAGAGCGCCCGTCAGGCGGCGGGAGCCATGAACAGTTTTCTCCACACAGTACTGAGAAAGGCCGCAGGGAGAAAGACGCCCTCCTGCAGGAAGCACGAGAAGAGAGCACGAGACCTGAGCTGCGAGGTGCTGCTGTGGAGGTAAGAAATTTGTGGCTGAAATGGCATCACTGAGGTGTGTGGACATGGTAAAGGATCATGGTAACCTGAGAAGTAGTGGCCAGAGAAGGAGCCTGAGAGCGCAGGCTGCCAGGTGCTGAGGGGCAGGTGAAGGGTGTAGTGGGGCCCTCAGCCTGGGGATGGAGTGAAGGTTTCACAACAGGTGGGGATGGGGGCCCTGCCGGTGCAGGAGGCATCAGCCCCTCCTCAGTTGAAACCCTACCTGGTTGAAAGCTGGGGGAAAGCCTGAAAGAAAACAAAACCTCGGCAGCGGCGGGTTCCTCCAGGAGAGCTGCAGCCCCCTCCCCAGGTCAGGGAGCGCCCCATGCCCCACTCCTATCCTTAGCCTCAAGCACTGAAAGCACAGAAGGAAATACGGTCTGACACTCGGAGGGAGAATTTAAAGGGCCCGTGAAGGTCACGAGGACCCAGGTGTGGGCTGATGTGATAAAGACAGGAGCAGACAGAGGGAGACTGGATGGAGGGCCAGGTGGCCCCTTGCTGGAGCCATGGCAGCAGTTGGGGCCAGGGCGGCGGGATCGGCCTGTGTGTCTGCAGGACTTTCTGCTGGACAGGCTGGAGAAGGTGGGTAAGGCCCTCCCACGGTCCCTTTGGTTAACTCATTTCAGTGGAACTGGTTTGAACACAGCCAGGGTGACCACTTGGTGGCAATGGATTTTCTCAGGCTTGAGGGTTATTATACTTTGTCCTAATTTTTGTTATTTGTATATTGCATTATGTTGTTATGGAATTTGGTTACAATGCTCCAGCTTCCTTGCACAGGGACCATAGCAGAAGATTGAGGGCACATAGATTGAGAGGAGAGGATCCTGGAGGGGTGGAGTGTGGATAAAGTGAAGGTTCCTGTGGCCAGGATTCTCACCTGGCCCTGGTCGGCTGGCTCACTGCACACCTGCGGGCAATGCATTGTTATTGACTCTATAAAAAGAGCTCTGCCCAGTGCTCTGGGTGACTGCACAGCTGCAGAAGAGCAGAGACTGGAGTGGTGGCAGTGCCAAGGACAGAGCCTGAGACGGCTGCAGGTGCAGAGACAGGCTTGCTGCACACAGACTCGTTCTGAGTGGATGGTATTGACCTGCCACTGTGGGAATAAAGTTGGGTGTAAACCCTTTCACCCTAAGAACGTTCCATTGATTGTCAGTCCTCGGTGTCATTGAATCCATAGTGAACTCGCCCAGGGCTAAAACCCATTGGCAATATAGACAGGCAGGGCACTAGGCCCTGTGCAGCCCCATGGCTGTGCACAGCCATGGGGCTACACAATGCTTGTCTTTGTTTACTTGGTCCTCTGGACAGCTCCAGGGTGTTGCTGTGGAACCCCTGGGTAGAAGCAGCATCAGGCAGAGCTTCTCTGTAACCAAGTGGCTACCCAAGCAAGGAGACAAGGGTTTTCTCCTAGGACAAGCCCCTGGGGTGGGCCATCAGGGGCTGGGACAGTGGCGGCCTGCCTCTCTGCCCCACCATCCTGAGCACGTCAGCCTCCACTCTCTGGCAATCTGCCTCTGTGTGCAAGCAGGCTGGCGCCCTCCGGCCTTTCAGCACCTACGCTGGGCGGGAAGAACAGGGGACCTGCGGGAGGGGGGCCTCTCCCGGCAGCACTGGGCTTTTCCATTAGGAGAAGCTCTTTGCAGGTGACACACCTTGTCTCACAGGCCAGAACTGTGTCGCTTGGCCACTGCTACATACGAGGACACTGAGCCTCTAGCGTGCAGGAAAGAGAGAGAGGGTGTATTTTGTTGTTTCTTACATTTAAAATTCTTCCTTTTTTTAAATTAGAAAAATTATTTAACTAAAATTAATGTATATTAGTTTCCTATTGTTGTTAGACATTACTACAAACTGTGGCCTAAAACAACACAAATTTATTACCTTACAGTTCTGGAATTCTGAAGTTTGAAATGGGTCTTACTGGGCCACAATCGAGGGCTGGCCCCCTCTGGAGCCCCCGGGGGTGGGGGGGGATCTGTTCTGCCTTTTTCAGCTTCTAGAGGCTGCGCTCCTTGGCTAATGGCAGCATCGTTCCAGCAGCTGCTCGGGTCTTGGCTCGCCTCCTCCGACTCTGACCTCCCTCCACTCTTGTAGGGGACCCTTGTGGTTACACTGGGCCCACCTGCATAATCCACACTAATCTCCGTATCTCAAAACCCTTAATTTAATCTCATCTGCAAATTCCCTTTTGCCAAGTTGGGTGACACGGTCACAGGTTCTAAGGATCAGGATGTGGACATCTTTGGGGACATTATTCTATCCACCTCATGCATAGTTTTAGTTTTTTAATAATGAGACAGACTTCCCTGAAAAACAGGAGCCCCTCCCCTGTGAACCACCTTCTGTCGTTGATTTCTATTATTCGAAGGGACGGCCTTGCTGCCCTCTCCTGATGGATCAGCTGAAGGTGTTATCGCACCTACTATCCCCGGAGGGGGCTCTGCTCTCTTCTGCCCCCTGCCTTGGTTGGGAAAGGTCGGCAACCAGCATCTTGACACAGTGCCTCGCATAGGCCCTAGAGGACGTTCCATGAACGAAATGTCTCATCAGTCTTCGTAAGTGTAAAAAATGCAGCCTCTAGACCCAGTCTGGCAAATGGCCCGCACCTGCTTTTCCTGCTCCAGGAGATCCTGGAAGAGTTTCCACTGCTGTTTCCGGAAGCGATCCGACTTCCCCAGCTGCCAGGCGGTGTTCTCTCGGACTTCCTGCCTCAGGTATTCACACTCTGTCCCGTTGAGGCCGGCCACACCCGGGAGCGTCTGAAGGAACAGGACATCCACAAACTTCTGGAATGTTTCCACGGTGCCACGGAACAGCTCCTGAGGCCAAGAGCCACACGCTGGGGTTACAAGTTCTGTCCTCACTACAGGCAGGGTGTGAGCTTCCCACGAGACACGGGGATCCAGCAAAGATGACTCTCACATCACACACACATACACACACACAATCTTGGGCAACGCCCCTGCCTTCCAGGCCTCCCACCTCCATGCAGTCAAGCCCCAGATGTGCCCTCCTGACCCAACGAGGCCTTAATCTCTAGGGTCTCCTGCAAACATCTGTCAAGTTATTCTCACCACCCCAGCCGGCTTCTCTACCTCCTTCCGTCCTCCACCCTTACGCGAGTTATTGCACAAGCCCCAGATCCTCCTGTCATTCTGGTCCAGCGGCTTGGAATGCCTCTGTGCATCACCACCCAGGTCACTAGGCAGGCCTCCTAGGAGGTCCTGCCTCATTCCCACCATTCTGTTCCCTTTAGCCCACCTCCCCTACTCTAGTCTCTCTCTAAAAAGTATTTCATTAAGTTATGGAAAACAAAAGCCCTTAGATAATATCCCTGGGTCTCTCAGACTAACATGGGCATTTCTGACCCTGAGCCACACAGCTCTTTGGTCAGCCCCACCAGGCGTCTCAACTACAATTTATCCATCACCTCCCAGCCCACAGCTTCCCAAGGGTGGAGGCCGCATGATACATCTGCACCCACGCTCACATCCTCCCAGGCCGAGCACCTGAATGCTTCACCCACAGACATAATATAGAATGCCCATCCCCCTGCTCTGTCTGGGAATTCCCAGCACATATTCCAAAACTCACTCTAGGGTCTCCTCTCCCAGGCTGGCCTCCTGACTGCAGGGTTCAATTAGGCAGTGTGATTTAAGCCGAACACCTGCCTGCCTTCTTCCTGGGAGTCTGGAATCTTGGTACATGTCAGGCAGAGGGTGTCTATGTGATTGGCCTCCTACCCCCAATAAATACCTGGGGCTCCTAAACTCAGGAGAGCTTCCCCAGTGGACAACACTTGACATGAGTTATTGCAACTCGTTGTGGCAGGGTGGGGGGATTAAGCACCAGTCTGCTGGGAGAGATTCGGGAAGCTCGGCCTGGTTTCCTCTGCATTTCACCCCATGTGCCTTTTCCCTTGACTGATTTTGCTTTGAATCCTTTTTGCTGTAATAAATCTTGGCATGGGTGGCACTAACTACTAGGTCCCGTGAGTCCTCCTGGCAAATCTTCAAACCTGAGTGTGTCCCGGGGACCCCAACAGAGGTGCCCATCCTTTGCTTCTACCCTCCTAGCACTTGCCATCCTGTGTGGTCACCAGCTGCTCTGCTGCCCTTCTCACGGACTGGGCCATGAGGCTTCCTAAGAGCAAAGTCCTGCCTTAGCATCTGCAGGGCCTCTTATGGCACCTGGAAAATAGCAGGCAACAATTTCATAATTGGTAATGATTATGAATTCCTACCATGTGCCAGAGAGTGTCATTAACACTTTTCTTGTATTATCTCATTCAATCCTTCCAACAGTCTAAGGAAGATGTTCTATTATAATTATGATCATTGTACAGATGGGGAAATGAGGCACAGAGAGGATGGATGACCCAATGCAGTCTGCAGAGGGTCCCGGTCCCTGGACTATAGGACTCTTGTTTTTAACCATATGCTACAAGGATAATTGGCCTTTTGAAAGAAAAATAAACACATTCTTAGCACCTAGTATCTTGTACCTAGGTCATACTTGGTGTGCTCAATGAATATCTAAGTTAAATTTAAATCAAATCAATATTTATCAAAGACAGTGAATGCCCCACTCTAAGAAGCTCATGGCCAAGCTGGACTTTGTTCAGAATAAAGTGACCATGACAGGGGCATAAGGGACTTACATCCTTTTAGACGATTTAGTGATCCTACTGGGAATGGCCAGCCAGGTAATCTGGACCAACTCCCTGCTGAGGAGGAATGAAATGAAAAGTTGGACAAATGTTTATTAAGTCATCACAGAAGTCCTAAAGAGCTAACAGGGCTGTGGGCAGTGCCCAGCCAAGGTCTGAGAGAGGGCACGTCCCAGAGGCGTGTGTGGCCTCTGGGGCCGCAGTGTCCTTGAGGCAGGCTGCACCTCTCCATTCCATTCCAGAGGTTGCCCAGGGAGGAAGAGGTGGTCCTGGCAATCGGACCCAGGCTTCCCTGTTCTAGGCCCACAGTGTCCTCTGACGCTGCTGTATACTGACAACCTCACAAACGAAGCCTACTTTTCATCCTGGGTGAACTGACTTCCAAAACCTTTGCCTCCAGGGACATCTGGAGGAGGGAGTCCCAGGCACCCTAGAAACGGCAGGTGCCTCAGATACGCCCCTGGTATGAGACACGGGCAGGACCTGTGGAGGGCATGTGGCTTGCCTGAGTCACCCAGCCAGAGGAGTCTCCCGCCCAGAAGGAGGTGAGGTTCTCCTGCACACACGCACTGGGGTTGTCTGCCTATCCCACCTGGAGACCACACACCTGGCAGAGCGCAGCCACGGCCTCGGTGCTTCTTATGTTCGCCTCCTCCTCCAGGTAACTCTGGGCCAACCTGTGCCTCTCCAGGACCTCGTGAAAAGCCTGTGAGTAAAACAGAAGCTGAATCAATTAGAAAAATTAGGATTTTTTTCACAGGAAATTCTCCCCACCGGACCCCTGCCTCTCAGACTGGAAGCTGTCCATCCCTGAGTCGTGCACAAGGGAACAGAGACCCGGAGACGTCGCGTGGCTTGCACGGCTTGCAAACTAAAGTAAGACCAGCAAACGCGACCACTTGGCCACAAACCACCCAGATGTCATTCTCTGACTTCAGCTGCTGGGGGCCACCCCCCAGGCCCTGGAAACCCACTAGTGGAGCCCACAGCCTAGCCAGGCCAATGCGCACGGGCCATGAGGTCAATGTAGTCAGCAACAAGCAGGCCCACTGCGCCCATGTGGCTGGGCTCTGAGTGGGAGACGGGGCAGCACCCGTGCACGTCAGGGCCCCCAACACTACCAGAGGGGCACAGTGATGGCGAGGGGGGCTTCTCTTAGGGTCCACGGGAAAACTGCCGGGTAAGGTGAGTCTTCAAGGACAAGGACAGTTCCTTGGAGGGAAGACTGGAGCCACACAGTCTGGAGCGGCCGCAGGAGGGAGTAAGGGGCCACCTGGCCTTGACGGGGGCAGAGCAGAGGGTGAGCCTTGCGGGCTGGATGTGGGGGGACACAGCCGCGGCGTGAGTGTGTGTGCATTCATTTGGCACTCCTTCAACCCTGCCTTCCTGAGCTGGCTTGGTCACCTTCTCCCCACGCAGGGTGGGGCCATGCGAAGTCAAGACAGGGGCCTGGAATCCCAGAGGGACAAATAACAGTAATACCAGGTCTTCTCACTCTGATTTCAAATGATCTTCTAGAAGATATAAACAGCACCTCTCTGCTCCCTCCAGCCTCCCCACCTCCCCTGCCAGTCTGACTGGAAGGGGCCTGAAGTGAGAGGCAGCAGGACCCTCCTCCGTCCTTGGGGGGCCCCTCCCCTGGCTTCCCCTGTGGTGCTGATGTCACCACGCTGGCCCCAGGGAGGACGGAGCCCACAGCTCCAGCCCGGCCTGGATCCAGACCCCCTGGGAGAGCCGAGGGAGCGGCCCCCAGTGCGGCCCCAGTGAGGAACCCAGACACACAGCCAGGCTGCCCTTCCAGTCTTGCTGAATCCGAACGAGCACATGAGGGGCACTATCGTTCCTGCTGCACAAAGGAGGAAGCCAGGGGCGGGGGTGAGCAATGTGCCAGGGTCACCCAGCTAGCTGGCGATGCAGTCAGTGTCCCAGCATACTGCCAGCGGCCCCAGCACCCAGATGCTCAGCCACCGCACAGAAGGGCCGCAGCCAAGCAGCCCTGGCCTGGCCTCGGCCAGTCAGCAGGGAGTACAGAGGGGAAGGCCGAACCCTGCCCCCTCTATGAGAACCGCGGGTCCTGGCCCATCCCGCCTGCACAGTGCCAGCTCATTCTTTTCCCTCAAGGCAGGTGACGTCTTGCTTCCTGACCTCCTGAGGGTCTCCTTGTTCCCTTCCCAGTCAAGACCAAAGACCTTTTCTAGCTTGGCCATGTCCCTGGTCCTGCCCACTCAGCCCCACCTGCAGTGTCCTCCCTGCCCCTGGGCTTGCCACCTGGCCCAGCCAAGTCCCATCTCGAGGTGTGTGAGCTTGCATTATACCCCAGGGACATGCCTGTGCCCTCTGGTCCACACAGCACCCCCTTGGTGCACACTGGCTGCCCCCTCCCCTGCGTCAGGGTGTGCAAAGCTCTCTCCATGGACTCTCCTGCCCCTCTTCCCTGCAGCCCAGTGAGGGTGGTGCTGCTGTCATCACTGGCTTACAGATGAAGAAGCTGGGGACACAGGGCTTAAGGGACTTGCTGAGGTCACTGGGCTGACATGTGGAAGCCAGAGAGTTGACCTCGTGTCTGGCAGATGCCAAAGTCCCTGGCTTTCCTTGCATGGTAATGGCAACTGAGCCACGCCGCTCGACCCAAGAGGCTGCTCCCGGGTGGTAGTGCCTGGGCCTGTCAGTGGGGCAGGGGTTCGGGGGGTTCGGGACAGGGTCACCTGGAGGAACTCTTCGGGGTCGGCAGTCAGCTGGGCCTCAGCCAGGAAGCTCCTCTGCTCTGTTTCTTGGGCCAATGTGAGCTTTGCCGTCTCCTCTGCCTGGTGAGCCAGCGACACCTTCACCAGGTCTTTGCCTCGCTGGACAAACTCTGACATGGACAAAAGCCACAGGGACAACACGGGTCAGTCTTCTGGCAATGCCTTCAGTGGCTCCTTGTGTGCGTAAGAGTCACAGGGGCAAACTCCATTTCCCTTTTTGTTCTATTTTCTAGGCACTTGTGCTTCCAAACACCAGTCTTAGGAGCCCTAGCCCCTCAAAGCCCACAGGCCCATGGTATTCGAAGGGACCCCCACTTCCCCATGGGCCCAGGGCTCAGGACGCCGCAAGAGGTTTATTTAGCTGCTGTGCAGGGCAGCCGACCAACCCGACCAGGAGATTTAAAAAGAGGCATTTTCCTGGGGAAGAGGGTGAGGGAGGTGTGGCTGGCACAGGGAGCAGAGGGGACCAGAGAGGACCGGGAGCCCAAGTGTGCAGGAGGACAGTGACACCGCAGGCTGGAGCAGGCCTAGAAACCACAGGACGGGTGATCAGATGAGCAGACCAGAAGGGTGGTGGGCTGGGAGCTGCAGGAAGGAGGGAACGGAGGGGCAGGGGAACAGGCAGCCAGCAGGGGCTGGGATCTAAACCCCCTCCAGCCTGCCAAGGGCACTTGGCTAGAGGCAAGCCAAGCACAGACCTAGGTGCTGGGCTGTGCCTGTGAGCAGGGCCCAACCCAGCTCCCGATCTGCCTGTCAGGGAGGGCGAGAACAGCAGCAGGCGGGGCCAGGGCCATGCTAGGGGAGAGACGTGGCAGGGGATGGGGAGGAGGGGGCGGGCAGTGTGTCCAGCAGAGAAGGCTCCTGAGAGAGGAGGCAGGTCACCAGGACAGACCAGAGCCCCCCCAACCCAGGGTCCTCGGTCCACCGACCATCTCTTTGCCTCCCCCACCTCATCCAAGCTCAACAGACTGCCAAGGGAAGCCCTTCAGCATCCTTCCTGCTGTCTGCTGGTGGGGTCTCTTCCAGCTAGTGAAGCCCAGGCCACTGTGTGATGACCCAGTGGCCCTGAGGCCAGATGCATTTGGGTGCTATATGGTCCAGCATGCCAGCCAATGGCATGCTTCCACATGGGCACAGAAGCTGTGATGACAAGTGACATAAGGACCTTGTAGAATGGTCTGGTTGGAGTCCTGATGTCCCATTGCTGAGGGCCTGCCCTCTGACCCATCTCCAAAGGGCAGAGGGGACCAGGTCATATGCCGCTATGGAAACCTGGTGCTGTGCAGTGAACTGTGTTCCGCAAACGGATGCACTGAATCTACATGCACGGGACTGCATTTGAGATGGGGCCTACAAGGAGGTAATCAAGGTTGAATGAGGCCAAAAGGCTAATCATAACCCTGACAGTCACAACCCGGAGAGGAAGAGGCGCACAAAAGCTCCCTCTCTGCCATGTGAGGACACAGCTAAAAGGTGGCTATTTGCAAGCCGGCAAGCAGGCTGTTACCAGCATGGAATCAGCTGGCACCCTGATCTTGGACTTCCAGCCTCCAGAACTGTGAAAAAAATAAGTCTGTTGTTTTAGCCCTGAAGTCTGTGGCATCTGGTGGGTGCCCGAGCTGACTGAGACACCTAGAGGCTCCCTGGTCCTGCAGTGCCCAGCCCTGCTGTGGGACCTGTTCAGCACACAGATTCCATGCCTTATAGTCCTGACTGAGACCCGGACAGGCCCCGGACGCTCATGCAGCCTTGAACCAGCCCAGGGGACGTGGATGAGTCTCCTGCCAGGGGCGCCAGGATGCTGGTATTGGCTGCAGAAGTAGTTTCCTCCCTGCCAATAAAAGACCTGAGTTTCTTTTCACAGGGCCCATTAGTGACGACCTGGACTGCGTCTCAGATGCCCTTGATGTGCCGAGCCCTGACTTGCCCACCTCCCAGGGTCGGAGCCGGGAACAGCCATGTCGGGCTGCCTGTCCTGCCCCCCACTCAAGCCCACTGCCCACCTGCAGCTTAGCACAGCCTGGGATTCGTGCAGGGCCTCGGGCTGCAGCTGAGCGGCACATCACTGCTGGCACTTCCACCCTCCTTTGCCCTCCTCATGTCCTAGGTAGCTCTGCTGCAGGACGCCAGGGCCCCCGTCAGCCTGAATCGTCGATGGCTGGCACAGGTGGCACTGGTCTCACGGGTGCTGCTCCTCCTCTGGGACGCTTGCAAGGGCTGCCCCCAGCCCTGGCCCCCATGCCCTGCAGCACCAGGGACCCCAGAGGGACTGCACCCGCCCCAGGCCCTGGCTCGCTCACCCCTGCTGAAGAGTTCTGCCTCCCCCCAGAAGGCCTTGTGCTGCTCGGTCAATAGCTCCTCCTTCTGCCACCCGGAGAGCTTCCCTTCGATGGTCAGCAGCTCCAGGCCGTGGGAGATGGCGGCCAGCCGGCATCTGGTCTCCTCCTGGATTTGCAGCTTCAGAGATTCCATCATTTTTGCCATGTGCGCCCGCCCCAGCGTTCTCTCCAAGGTGTCCTAAGGAGAGACACACGGGATGACGGGATGGGACATCCTGGGTCGGCGCAGACGTAAAGGTCTGTGGATGGCAAGGGGCTCTGTCCTGGCGCCCCACCTCCCCGTGAGCAGAGCACAGATGACTTGGCCCTCTTTCCGAGCCTCCTGTGCCGCTCCTCAGAGGGGGACGAAGTCATCCCCCACTGGGATGTGGCAAGGCTGACACAGGGTGACATGGTGCTTAGTGCATCGTGAGCGCTCCTCTGGAGAGGCATTCAGTGCCTGCACTTGGCCACAGAGGGAAATTCCTAACGGTCCTCCTCCCCATCCCACTGGGCCTTTGTCCTCCACAGCCCTGGAAATGGAACTCGGGAGAAATAACCAAGGTATAGTTCTTGGCTTTCAAGCCTCAGAGAGCTTGAGTCCCAGGATTTAAGAGATTCCAAGGGCAAGACTGGCTTTAAGGGGTGTGCCTGGGGTCGGCCTTCAGAACTGGCCCGCCCTGCCCTGCCGTTATCATCGCGTAGGAAGGCAGGCTTGGGAGGGACAAGGTTGGCAGAGGCAGGGGCGGGTGCCCTAGGTCAGTGTGGGTGTCTGCAGGGAGCAGCTGCTCAGGAAGGCTGCACAATGAGCCCGGATGTTGTTGGGACCAGCAGGGGGGCCACAGGAACCCCGGGTCACGTTCAAGTGGTGGCCCTGCGTCTCAGGGGAGGATGCCTTCCCACCCGGCAATGGCCCCACCAACCACCTGGCACTGGCAGAGGTCCCAGTTGGCCTCAGTCCCCTTCTGCCCACAACAGGGGCAATCGTGCCTCATTCACGCCCCCACCCACCCACTTCCCACGGGCCCACCCAGCACAGGCCCTGCTCCCTCCTGCCCTGGGCTGCAGCCACTGTCCACTCCTGCTCTCCCAGCCTCGACCTGTCCCCTCTACGCTCCACTCCTGCAAGGCAGGCAGGGCCTCTGCGAGATGCAGACGTGGCTCTGTCATCCCCTAGCCCAGACCCTCCCCTCCAGGCTCTGCCTTCAAACCACGTCTAGGCGCCTGGGCGCGGTGCACTGGGCCCTGCAGGACCTTCAGAACCAGGCCTGGCTTCGTCTCCTTGCTCCTGGCTGCGCGGCACACCTGACACTCAGCTCTGCACAGGGGCCTCTGTGCACACGGCCCTCCCACCTGAACACTCTCCCCCTCCGGGCTGTGTGGCAGCTTCCCCGATCTCTTCCCCCCCACCAGCTCCCACACCTGAGCTCCATGGCCCCTAATCACTAGGGCAGTCCCAGGCTGGACTGAAAGCTCACGAAGACAGAGCCACCCTCCGCCCAGCGCTGGGAGGCCTGTTTGCTGAACCGCACAGGAACGTGTTCTATCAGTGTGTGAACAGGATGAAGGCTGAGCTTTATTCCGGAGGCAAAATACTAGCCCAGGGATGGCAGCTTGGAACCTTCCCTGCCTCCAAGTAAACAAGGGCCCGTGACCACAAGGGGGCGCGAGAGGATAAGCGCCCGGGGCCAGGTGCGCGCGGAGGGGCGGCTCCGCTCCGCCTTGACCCAGGCGGGGAGGGAGGTGCCCACCTTCCGCTGCAGCCCCCTGGGAGGTCGCACGGTGAGGCTGCCCCGCTGACAGCGGAGGCTCTGATTTATACTCCAGGGAAGACCGGAGTGGAAAGAGGTGAGCCTGAGCGGAGGGCATCAGCGGGAAGGCGGGGGGTGCAGAGGGAGATGGGGGGCGGGGCAGGGCCCGCCGGCTGGGGGCCAGGCAGCGTCCAGCCCCAGCATTGAGCTTGGCTGCCCTCCTCAGGGCTGCGCGGCCCAGGGCGGCGTCCTCATCTGACACCAATTTACAGAGTTGCTGTGAGCATTAATTAGGTTAAAATACGTAAAGCATTTAAAACAGTGGCCAGAGCACAGGTGCTCATGAAGGCAAGCTGCTCTCATAATGACCTACAGAAGGTCCTCCACCTCTCTTGACATCTCCTTTTTCTTACATCCTAAAAGACTGATTCTGATGACCTTTCGGCCCTCTCCAGGGTTCTTTCAGGCTGATACTCAGTGATGGCATGTGCGCATTCCACCTGCCCAGGCCAGAATTACCCAGATGCCAGTCCGAGAATTTAAATTCTTTTTTTTGGATACTTGGGACATAGGCAAAGCTAATCCGTCCCTCTTCTGTACCGTGACTATGGCCCTTCCCACGCACCGTTCTGATGATTTGTTTACGTCCATTTGGCCCGCTGGCATGTGGCCTGCAGAGTCTAATCTCCGACACATACTGACCACTTTGCATGCGCCAAGCCCTGCTCTACAGGAATTATGTATTGTCACTCCAGCACTCTCAGAGCTGGTGTTATTCTGATGCCCCCTTTACAGGTAACAAAACTGGGTCACAGAAAGGTATAGTAACAGCTCAAGGACTTGGAGCTAAAAAGTAGCAAACCTGAGCTCAGCTTTCTAGTTCAAGTCTGTAGCACAGTTTCTGAAACAATGTGGTGCACAGTAGGTGCTCATTGAGTGTTGACTGAAGTGAGGGCGTATGGACCACCTGGATAATTCTTCCCCTTCAGCCTATTTGGAACTTACTGGCTAATACTTTGACCAGAGTCAGCTAAGGATACATTTTTTTTTTCATCAATACCCTGCTGACAGGATTTTTAAATAAAAAGAAAAGAGAAAAAGTCTTTCGCCTTCGATGAGCATTCATATTGGCACCCTTATCAAATTAAAATCCAATTCAAAGGGTACTGGACAGCAAAGCAGGAGGCTGGGCGCCCAGGCTCGGCAATGCCACTGGACGGGATGGGAGCCTGGTGAGCCACTCAGTGACTCTTTCTCTGCTCGTGGTGAGTCAAATATCTCTGCCTGGCTTAGCAGTGCGGAGGAGGAAAAGGAGGCTATATGTGCACATGATTAGCAAAAGTGTATAAAGTTCTCACATAGCTGTGTGCATCTGGGAGTCTGTTAAAATACGGATCCTGATTTGGGAGGGGAGGTTCCGCACTTCTAACCAGCTCGCAGGGGAGGCTGACGCCCCTGGTCTGTGGACCGTGCTGAGGGGGGAGTGGTTTGCAGAGAAGTAAGTGGCAGGGACTGGCCCGGCTCAGCAGGGCAAGCTCCATGGGCCTGAGGAGCTAAGTCTGCGCTGAGGGCAGGGCAGTCACTGGGGGTTTCTGAGCCGGCTGAGTGCGCAGGTGTGAAATGTAATGCATGAGTTCCCAAGGTCAGAGGACAAGGCAGTGGGCGCATGGCACCCAGGGCCTTGCACCTGGCAGGGCAGACCAAGACCTCCACAGAGAAAGTTCCTGGTGACAAGGGTGTTACAGGTCACCAGGCACCTCCCCAGGCTCTGTCTGCAGCAACTCCTTTTATAAATAACAGTAATGGAGCTCAGAGGGGTTAAGTAACCAGCTCAAGGTCACACAGCTTCAAGTGAGCCTTGACGCTCAAAGTCAGATGTGCAGACAGCACTACACCAGTGGCTTGCACCCCCCAGTCACACATCAGGACCATGTGGGGAGTTTTAAAACCAGCAGTGCCAGGGCCTCCCCTTCAGACCAATCAGATTGTATGTTTGGGCACAAGGCCCAGCCAGCCATTTTTAGAAAGCGCCCAGGCTACACTCTGGTTTCTCTTCAGATCATGTAAGTCTTTGGCCTTTTACTAAAAAGCTCCCCAGGAGATTCGTGGGGAAGTCAGGGGAGCAAATCGGAGCTCAGTCCACACCAGTAGGCGTCAACAATGACGGCTCGCTGTGGCCCCCTGGGGCTTATAAAAACCAGAATGATTAAGTCAGACTCTCTGGGGTGGGGACCCATTAGGGACCCATACGTCAGCACTTTTTAAAGTTCCCCAGATCATTTCAATGTGCAGGCAGAACTGAGAACAGGTGCTCTAGGCCGCCTAAGTACTGAGCTGGCCGGCATCTCCACGTACGGACCGGATGGACAGATGGAGGGATGGACGGGCAGATGGAAGGATTCACTGCTTTCCTCTGGGCTCTGTATGCCCACCTGCAGTGCGAAGGCCTTCACCTTTATCATCTCTACAGGGCTTCGAGCTCTGGGTCCCACATCTCTCATTTGAGCATCGCCGTGTCCCCTCCCTGACCCCTGCAGCATTACCAGAGCCTGCAGATCCTGAGAGTCGCGCAACAGCCCTTCGGCCAAAATCATGCTTCCCGTGAGCGTCAGCACGAGCTGTCGGGCTTTGGAGCTAGAACACTTGAACTGGTCCACAAGAAGGTGCTGGGTGTTTTCCATCTGTTTCCAGAAAGCTTCCATCTGTGAAATGAGAACGAGAAGAGAGAGGTAGGGGGAGAAAACTTATTTAAGAAAGCTATAAAGCTAGATGGTTCATGCTTGGGAATCACAATTTGTTCCTTATCACAAAGTGAGATTCTGGACAATTCTACAATGGGAGTGAGTTTATCTTGACAATCATCACATTCTACAGAGAGTTTCCTCCTGGTTCTATTGTAAGTGCCAGTCAGTTTGGGGTGGCTTTTCAGCCAACACCAGTGCCCTACTGATCAGAAAGGAAAGCACGAGACCCGCTTACACAGCTTAAAGACTCTTAAACAGATCGTGGCTGCTGCCTGGGGGGTGCGTGAAATTTGACAGTGGGCCCCTGGAAGGTTCCAGATCTTTGAAAGCGATTAAACATGTCCTGGAAATAAAAGCACAAATAGCCATTGAAATATTAGTTACGGTCCTACAAGTACTAAAGAGAAATATGGCAGAGATGATGCTGACCATGAGAACATTCTGCTTAAAATCTTTTTCCTTTCCTCCCATCTTATCAGGAGTGGAGGTGGGACTCTCCACATGGCTTAATTGTGCCTTCTTGTTGCTACAAAAACAATGATACCAGGAGTCAGAGCAACTTTCGTTATGGCATGCAGGTTCTGGACCAGATTCGGTATTCCATGCATTTTACTTCAAGGTAAAATATGTATTAGGAGGGACAGAAAGAAGCTCAGAAACTTAGGTCATTTGTGAGGCCACAGAGCTAACGGAGGCGGAGGCAGGCCTGGTTCCGGCGCAGTCAGCCGTGATTTCCTCCAATTTGGCGCTGCCTATCAGATGCGGGAATGAACACCTCTTACAGGACAGGGCACAGGAAGGGTCAGGGCTTAGTGGGACCAGAAGCCGAGGCTGATGAGGGTGGGGAGAAATGGCCGCCTGAGATGCTGAGTCAATCCGAGCAGCCCCCTCCCAGGGGCTGGGCACAGCCAGAAGGCCAGGCCTGTTCACTGAGCTGCATGAGGTGCCAGAAGTGGACACCAAACTCTGAGAGAGGCGCCAGTTCACACATGCCCCCTCTCCATGCCCTCCCAGCTGAGCCTAGTGGAGGCTCCCCGTCCCGGACATCCCCCACTCTTGTCAGCTTGCTTTTGGTCCCAGGGTCTTGATTTCCCTTTCTGATCCTCACCCCTGTCCTTCCTGCCCCCGCCCCCTTGCTCATTACAGGCCACCCTCTCAGCGCATCTTACTGCATCTCCATCCCAGATGCAGCTGCCTTCAGGGAATTCCTACTGCACCAGCCCCAGAGCTCATGACTGCCCTCACCCGGCAGCCTGCGAGGTCCTAAAACAGAAATGGGACCCAGCCACCCTCCCCTGCAACCCTCAGTGACTCCTACCTCCTTGGCAGGAGATGAAACCCTCAGGCCAGATCTCTGGCTTTATCTCCCTCTGTCTGCCTCGCAGCCATCCCTGGCCCCCTTCTCCGCCCGGCCACCAGCCAGCATCCATCCATCCACTCTTCTCCCAAGGTTTCTCGGTGGCCCTTTCATCTGTGAAGACTGCCCGAACCCCGGGGTAAGATGAGCTCCTCTCCCCTTTCTGCCTGTCCTCCCAGTGTCTTCTTCCCTCACAACCCCTGGAGCCCATGAAGTCCCCGCTGCCCACCCACTGGCCCCCACCATGCTGGCCTGAGCATCGCTCCCCCAGCGCCAGGACTGACTTCCCTTTGAAACCGCAGGGTCCTGCGCAACACCGGGTGCCAACAAAATGTTGGCTAAATACATAATAATAAATGAACAGGGGGTAGTGGAACCCAAAAGCAGAAAAGAAATATTTAGGGACACCATCTTCTCTGGAATTTAAAACAGGCTCTTGTGAGAGATGCCTCGGGTCTGAGAAGTGAGCAGCTGGCATTGGCTCTGGCCCATGGGGCAGCAATGACAGACAGCATCAGAGCAATCTTCACTTTGGATGATAAAACAGAGCAATCTAAAATTTAAACAATGGGAATTCATTTAAAAAAAAGAGTCTCAGTAACTCTTGGCCTCTTAATTAGACCTTCTCTATAGCTTAACTTCAGAAACTGGATCCCTGTCTGCAGGGCAGAACACGACAGGGCACGCAACCATCAGACATGCTTCCAGGCACTATCGCCTTAATCTCGCCAACGTAATGGTCCCAGAAACCATGGCATTTAGGCAGGAAAGAAAATCCACCACGTACATTGTCTATTAGCTGCTCAGAGTATTCCCTTTCCTTCTTTCCCACGTCCGCCAGGGTGATGTACTCAGCATCCTCAGCACCCAGCATTGCCGTATTTGACAGTTTGACCCGAAGTCCCTTTTCTAATTCCTCCAGATCCTGGGGGGAAAAAAGAAAAAAAAAGCAAATAAACAGAGAAAAAAAATCGAATGTATCTTAAATTCTAGAAAAGAAATGCTTTTGTTTTTCACCACATCATCATAAAACATTTCTTAACCATAATTAAATGCTCTAGGAATTGTCCTACTGAAGTTTTAATGACAGAAATCTATTTTGCTTATGAACCATAGAGCCTGAAGAAGAATGTATAATTTTTTTCTATATTCTTCCTCCCCCGACCCTCCACCCCAAAAAACAGACCATACGTAAAAAAACAGTGAAATAGTATCTTTCAATCCTTATGAAGTCCTGAAAAATGTCATGACATCTGGAACCAATAAATATATTGGAAAATTCTGGGGAGACGTGGGACAATTTGAAAAAGTTCACAAGTGAACCGTGTTGCATAGAAATAGCAAATAAAAATAAGAACAAATTAGGTATGTCCTGAATGCCTAAAATATGTGTAGATACCAGTTTATTTTATCAACAGTAGACTGCTAGAGGTGAAGCTCTTGGTGAGTCAAGTTATATGCAGATTTTCAGCCACACGGGGTGGGGGTTGGCACCCCCCACCCCCTTGTTGTTCAAGGGTCAACCGTAGTACAAGTATCACCACCATTATCAGTACTTCCGTCATTGGAGAGTCATTTAAACTCAGTTTCCTTTGCTCTAAGCAATAATAATAATGGCTAATCACAGGGCTGGTGCACACAGTAAAATAAAATAATGTGTGAGAAAATAATGCACTTTGTGCGCTACCTGCCGACGATAATCCTGGGTGTGGGGGTACCGAGGGGTGACGACATTGGTGATGATCGCCTCTCCCTGGATGGAGCGAGTAACCCTTCCCCACGGAAGCCAGGGGGTGGGGAGAAAACACTCCTTGCAACCCCCAAACCTCCCGGTGATAGCGATGACTGTCAGGAACGTAACGGTGGGGATGATGGTAGTGAGGATGGTGACCGTGGTGACGGGCATGGCGGAGATGTGGCTGGCGTGCGGTGGTGACGAGGGAGACGGCGGCTACCATGCTTCCTGGGTCTGACTGTTAGCTTGCTCTGTGCGTCCCACACATGGCCCTTACCCTTTTTGTCAGTGCGTGGGACGGGAATTATTGTCCCATCACCCCTGGGATTCTGAGGACGATGGAACCAGGATCTCAACCTCCACCAACCTGACTCCAAGCCCTGACCCATTTTGCTGTTCATGAAACAATGTAAACTTTGTATAAAATAACTGAGGAGGAGAATACAAAGTAGTATAAACAGATAGAACCAATAAACAAATAGACATATTGAAAAACACCCCAAACTTCTGCAGAAGGTAACATGAACAGATGTTGCCTCTGGGGACTAGATATGAAAACACTATTTTTTTGCTTCCAATTATTTTTCTAAGTTTTGACAATGTGCACTATCACTTTACTACTTGTATACATATTCTTACATATAATTATATTGTGTTAAAAAGTATACACTGTTATAAACTATTTTTATAGATGAAAGCAAAAGTAATTGCATATATTATGTTTTATATATTATACTAAAGTATTTTTAAGTGTCCTTGAAATACAGGTTGGAGACTTACATTTTCTTGTTTTTTAAGAATTTTCTGGTATAATTCATCATCAGACTTCTTTTTAGGAAAAAGTTCCAGAAGGCACATTTTAAAAATCTGGATGAACATCTATTGCCAAAAAAGGAAACAGAACAAAGAGAAAGTTTTAAACGATGATATCGCCCCCCCTCCCCGCCCTCCCCCTTCTCTTTATCTCCCCCTCTCTACACACAGACGTTTTTCTATAGGAGAGGACCTCAGATTATAGATCATGACAATGGCCCATTTTCATGACACTTCTAGAAAAATGCCTCATTTCTTCATTTACTCAATATTCATTCGGTGCGACCTCGGTGTCAGCCGGTCATATTCCCTGCTCCACAGGAGTCTAGACAACATGACAGGCAAAGGGGGGTTGGCTTCTTTGTGGAAAGAATTAGAGAGACAGGTGTGTGGACTGGGATGGTGATCAGCCTCCTGAATCCATGGATGGCGATGTCCTCTAAACCAGGAAGGGTCTTCCCGTAAGTGCAGATACCCAACGAAGTCTGAGGGTACCATCTCCACAGTTTGTAGCACATCTGGCTATTTCTATTATGAATGAAACTGAAGTGAACATCCATGAACAGGTTTCTGTGTAAACCTGTTTCTGTCTCTCTGGGGTAAATGCACAAGAGTGCACTTACAGAGTCTTCTGGGAATTGCATGTTTAGCTTTAGGAGATCTGGCCTGTTTTTCAGTGCATTTTACATCCCCACCAGCAATGTATGAGTGACTCAGTGTCTTCATATCCTCAGCAGAATTTGGTATGGTCACTATTTTTCACATTGCTCTGATAGATGTGTAGTAGTATCTTGTTGTGGCTTTGACCTGCACATCTCTAGTGGCTTAATGATGTTGAACATCTTTAGTTTTTTATTAAGGTATTATTGATATACACTCTTATCAAGGTTTCACATAAAAAACAATGTGCTACTACATATTATCGAGTCCCCCACCATACCCCATTGCAGTCACTGCCCATCAGTGTAGTAGGATGCCACAGAGTCACTACTTGTCTTCTCTGTGCTACAGTGTCTTCCCCATGACCCCCCCATACACCATGGATACCAATCATAATACCCCTCAATCTCTTTCTCCCTCCCTCCCCACCCATACCCTTTGATAACCACTAGTCCCTTCTTGGAGTTTGTGATTCTGCTGCTGTTTTGTTCCTTCAGTTTTGCTTCGTTGTTATACTCCACAAATGAGGGAAATCATTTGGCACGTGTCTTTCTCCATCTGGCTTATTTTACTGAGCATAATATTCTCTACCTCCATCCATGTTGTTGCAAGTGGTAGGATTTGTTTCTTTCTTATGGCTGAATAGTACTCCATTGTGTATACATACCACCTGTTCTTTATCCATTCATCTACTGATGGACACTTAGGTTGCTTCCATATCTTGGCTATTGTAAATAGTGCTGCAGCAAACATAGGGGTGCATATGTCTTTTTGAATCAGAGAACTTGTATTCTTTGGGTAAATTCCTAAGAGTGGAATTCCCAAGTCAAATGGTATTTCTATTTTTAGTTTTTTGAGGAACCTCCATATTGCTTTCCACAATGGTTAAATTAGCTTACATTCCCACCAGCAGTGTAGGAGGGTTCCCCTTTCTCCACATCCTTGCCAGCATTTGTTGTTCTTAGTCTTTTCGATGCTGGCCATCCTTACTGCTGTAAGGTGATATCTCACTGTGGTTTTTATTTTGCATTTCCCTGATAATTAGTGGTATAGAGCATCTTTTCATGTGCCTGTTGGCCATCTTAATTTCTTCTTTGGAGAATTGTCTGTCTCATATCCTCTTTCCATTTTTTAATAGGGTTATTTGCTTTTTGGTGTTGAGGCATGTGAGTTCTTTATATGTTTTGGATGTCAATCCCTTGTCAGATATGTCATTTACAAATATATTCTCCCATACTGTAGGATGCCTTTTTGTTCTGCTGATGGTGTCCTTTGCTGTACAGAAGCTTTTTAGTTTGATGTAGTTCCACTTGTTCATTTTTGCTTTTGTTTCCCTTGCTTGAGGAGATGCATTTAGGAAAAAGTTGCTCATGTTTATATTCAGGAGATTTTTGCCTATGTTGTCTTCTAAGAGTTTTATGGTTTCATGACCTACATTCAGGTCTTTGATCCATTTCGAGTTTACTTTTGTGTATGGGGTTAGACAATAATCTAGTTTCATTCTCTTGTATGTAGCTGTCCAGTGGTCCCAACACCAGTTATTAAAGAGGCTGTCATTTCCCCATTGTATGTCCATGGCTCCTTCGTCCTCTATTAATTGACTATATATGGTTGGGTTTATATCTGGGCTCTCTAGTCTGTTGCGTTGGTCTGTGGGTCTGTTCTTGTGCCAGTACCAAATTGTCTTGATTACTGTGGCTTTGTAGTAGAGCTTGAAGTTGGGGAGCGTAATCCCCCGTGCTTTACTCTTCCTTCTCAGAATTGCTTTGGCTATTTGGGGTCTTTAGTGGTTCCATATGAACTTTAAAACTATTTGCTCTAGTTCATTGAAGAATGCTGTTGGTATTTTGATAGGGATTGCATTGAATCTGTAGACTGCTTTAGGCAGCATGGCCATTTTGACAATATTAATTCTTCCTATCCATGAGCAGGGGATGCATTTCCATATATTGGTATCTTCTTTAATTTCTCTCATGAGTGTCTTGTAGTTTTCAGAGTATAGGTCTTTCACTTCCTTGGTTAGGTTTATTCCTAGGTATTTTATTCTTTTTGATGCAATTGTGAATGGAATTGTTATTCTGATTTCTCTTTCTGCTAGTTCATCATTAGTGAGTAGGAATGCAACAGATTTTTGCATATTAATTTTGTATCCTACAACTTTGCTGAATTCAAATATTTGATCTAGTAGTTTTGGAGTGGATTCTTTAGGGTTTTTTATGTACAATATCATGTCATCTGCAAACAGTGACAGTTTAACTTCTTCTTTACTAATCTAAATGCTTTTTATTTCTTTGTGTTTGTCTGATTGCCATGGTGAGGATCTCCAGTACTGTGTTGAATAAAAGTGGGGAGAGTGGGCATCCTTGTCTTGTTCCTGATCTTAAAGGAAAGGCTTTCAGCTTCTCACTGCTAAGTATGACGTTGGCTGTGGGTTTGTCATATATGGCCTTTATTTTGTTGAGGTACTTGCTCTCTATACCCATTTTGTTGAGAGTTTTTATCATGAATGGATGTTGGATGTTGAATTTTGTCGAATGCTTTTTTGGCATCTATGGAGATGATCATGTGGTTTTTGTCCTTCTTTTTCTTGATGTGGTGGATGATGTTGATGGATTTTCTAATATTGTACCATCCTTGCATCCCCGGAATAAATCTTACTTGATCATGATGGATGATCTTTTTGATGTATTTTTTAATTCAGTTTGCTAATATTTTGTTGAGTATTTTTGCATCTATGTCCATCAGGGATATTGGTCTGTAATTTTCTTTTTTTGTGGTGTCTTTGCCTGGTTTTGTTATTAGAGTGATGTTGGCCTCGTAGAATGAGTTTGGGAGTATTCCTTCCTCTTCTACTTTTTGGAAAACTTTTAGGAGGGTGGGTATTACGTCCTCACTAAATGTTTGATAAAATTCAGCAGTGAAACCATCTGGTCCAGGGATTTTGTTCTTAGGTAGTTTTTGGATTACTACTTCAATTTCATTGGTGGTAACTGGTCTGTTCAGATTTTCTGTTTCTTTCTGGGTCAGCCTTGGGAGGTTGTATTTTTCTAGAAAGTTGTCCATTTCTTCTAGATTATCCAGTTTGTTAACATATAATTTTTCATAGTATTCTCTAATAATTCTTTGTATTTCTGTGGTGTCCATAGTGATTTTTCCTTTCTTATTACTGATTCTGTTTATGTATGTAGACTCTCTTTTTTTCTTGATACGTCTGGATAAGGGTTTATCTATTTCATTTACTTTCTCAAAGAACCAGCTCCTGCTTTCATTGATTCTTTCTATTGTTCATTCTTCTTGATTTTATTTATTTATGCTCTAATCTTTATTATGTCCCTCTTTCTATTGACTTTGGGCCTCTCTTCTTTTTCTAGTTTCATTAATTGTGAGTTTAGACTGTTCATATGGGATTGTTCTTCTTTCCTGAGGTTGGCCTGTATTGCAATATTCTTCCCTCTTAGCACAGCCTTTGCTGTGTCCCACAGATTTTGCAGTGTTGAATTATTGTTGTCATTTGTCACCATATATTGCTTGACCTCTGTTTTTATTTGGTCATTGATCCATTGGTTATGTTATTTAGGAGCATGTTGTGAAGGCTCCATGTGTTTGAAGGCTTTTTTATTTTCTTTGTGTAATTTATTTCTAGTTCATACCTTTGTGTTCTGAATAGCTGGTTGGTACAATTTCAATCTTTTTAAATTTACTGAGGCTCTTTTTGTGGCCTAGTATATCATCTATTCTTGAAAATGGTCCATGTGCACTTGAGAAGAATGTGTATCCTGTTGCTTTTGGATGGAGTGTTCTATAGATGTCCATTAGGTTCATCTGTTCTAATATGTTGTTCAGTGCTTCTGTCTCCTTGCTTATTTTGTCTGGTTGATCTGTCCTTTGGTGTGAGTGGAGTGTGGAAGTCTACTAGAATGAATGCACTGCATTCTATTTCCCCTTTTAATTCTGTTAGTATGTGTTTCCTATATGTAGGTGCTCCTGTGTTGTATGCATAGATATTTATAATGGTTATATCCTCTTGTTGGACTGACCCCTTTATCAGTATGTAATGTCCTTCTTTGTCTCTTGTGATTTTTCTTTGTTTTGAAGTCTGTTTTATTTGATATAAATACTGCAACTCCTGCTGTTTTTTCTCCTTATTAGCTGCATGAAATATCTTTTTCCATCCCTTCACTTTTAGTCTAAGTATGTTTTTGGGTTTGAAGTGAGTGTCTTGTAGGCAGCATATAGATGGTCTTGTTCTTTTATCCATTCAGTGACTCTATGTCTTTTGATTGGTGCATTCAGTCCATTTATATTTAGGGTGATTATCGATAGTTATGTACTTACTGCCATTGCAGGCTTTAGATTTGTGGTTACCAAAAGTTCAATGGTAACTTCCTTACTATCTAAGAGTCTAACTTAACTCACTTAGTATGCTATTACAAACACAATCTAAAGGTTCTTTTCTGTTTTTCCTCCTTTTCTTCCTCCTCCATTCTTTATATATTAGGTATCATATTCTGTACTCTTTGTCTATCCCTTGACTGAGTTTAGGGGTAGTTGATTTAATTTTTCATTTGCTTAGTAATTGATTGTTCTACTTTCTTTACTGTGGTTTTATTACCTCTGGTGATTTAGCCTTAGGAACACTTTCATCTAAAGCAGTCCCTCCAAAGTACAGTGTAGAGATGGTTTGTGGGGGGTATATTCTCTCAGCTTTTGCTATCTGGAAAGTGTTTAATCCCTCCTTCAAATTTAAATGATAATCTTGCCTAGTAGAGTATTCTTGGTTTGAGGCCCTTCTGCTTCATTGCATTAAGTACATCATGCCACTCCCTTCTGGCCTGTAAGGTTTTTGCTGAGAAGTCTGATGATTGCCTGATGGGTTCACATCCTTTGTATGTGATATTTTTTCTCTCTCTGGCTGCTTTTAATAGTCTGCCCTTGTCCTTGATCTTTGCCACTTTAATTATTACATGTCTTGGTGTTGTCTTCCTTGGGTTCCTTGTGTTGGGAGATTTGTGCACCTCCATGGCCTAAGAGACTATCTCCTTCCCCAGACTGGGGAAGTTTTCAGCCATTACCTCCTCAAAGACACTTTCTATCCATTTTTCTCTCTTCTTCTTCTTCTGGTACCCCTATAATACGAATATTGTTCCATTTGGATTGTCACACAGTTCTCTCAATATTCTTTCATTTTTAGAGATCCTTTTTTCTCTGTTCCTCAGCTTCTTTGCAGTCCTCTTTTCTAATTTCTATTTCATTACCGTCTCCTCCATAGTATCTAATCTGCTTTTAAATCCCTCCATTTTATTCTGTAATGATTGGATCTCCATCCTGGATTTGTTCCTGAGTTCTTGAATATGTTCTGTACCTCCATGAGCATGTTTATGATTTTTATTTTGAAATCCCTTTCAGGAAGATTGATGAATTCAGTTTCACTTGATCTTTTTTCTGGTGTTTGTGGGATTTGGTTTGAACCAGGTTCCTTTGCCATTTCATATTTGTATGTGGCGCTCTCTAGTGCCTAGAAGCTCTACTCTCTGGAGCTACTCAGCCCCTGGAGTGAAGTCTGGGGTAGCAGGGGAGCGGCGCTTGTGCCTTGGGGGAGGAAGGAGCTGTTTCCTGCTTTCTGGCTGCTATTCCTGTCTCCACTGCCAGAACCAATGGGCTAAACACACAGATGTAAGCATCTGTGCTTTGCATTTCTAGCTGCCATAGGTGGGACTTCCCTCTGGCTGGCCTGACATCAGGGCAGGAGTTGCTGGTTTGCGAGCCAGGTGCAGGTTGGCCAGGAGGAAGGTGCAGCAGGCTGTGTATCATAGTGGGGTCCTTGGAGCTGTGTAGTAAGCCAGGGGGCTGGAGCACCTGAAGCTCCTGAAAGTTCCCAACCTGCTGGGCAAAGTGCGCTCGGACAATTTTGTCCACCTGTCCTTCCTCCTGAGCAGCAAGCTCTGTGCAGTCCTTGCCACTTTAGCAGCCCTCTCACTGTTAGGAAGTCTCTCAGACTGCCTGCCTTTCTTTTGTCCCAGAGTAGCCCGATATGGATCCCTGTTTTCCACAAGCAGCTGGAATCTCAGTCTCTTCAGGTATTCTGCCTGTCTTAGCTTTCCAGCCCACTAATCACCAGATCACTGTGCATTGTAGGTTAGTGCTCCCAGAGCAGATCTCCAGGGCTGGGTGTTCAGCAGTCCCAGGCCTCCACTCCCTCCCTGCTCCATTTCTCTTCTTTCCGCCAGCTCACTGGGGTCAGGGAAGGGCTTGGGTCCTGCTGGATTATGGCTTTGGTACATTACCCTGTTTTGTGAGGTCTGCCGTGTTCTCCAGGTGTGTGCAGTCTGATGCAGCCTTCTTTCCTGTTGCTCTTTCAGGATTAGTTATATTAATTATATTTTCATATTACATGTGGTTTGGGGAGGAGTCCTCTGTCTTATCTCTCATGCTGCCATCTTTAATCCTCTCCAGTGTTGAACATCTTTTTTTGTGGTTTGTGTGTGTGTACTGCTTGCCAACTGTATGTCCTTTTTGGTGAAATATCTGTCTATGTCTTTTCCCAATTTTCTAATTGGTTACTTATTTCTTCTATGCTTTGAGACTTCCTCATATAGAATATATGAGTCCTCTGTCGCTACATGGTTTGCAAGTATTTTCTCTCATTCTTTTCATCTTCATAACAGGATCTTTTGCAGAGCAGGAGCTTTTCAATTTTGATGAGGTTCAATCAACTAGTTTTCTGTCTTATGGGTCACAGTTTTGGTGTTAAGTCTAAGAACTCTTTACCTAGGTCTAGATCCTAAAGATCTCTTCCCATTCATTCTTTTCTAAAAGAGTTACAGTTTTAGACGATGGATCTCTACCACAGAAAGGAAACTCGTGGCTCCTCCCGCTCACTGTGGTTCTACAGATCCTGCGTGTGATTAAGTTGTGCCCCCCAGTGAATGAAAGGCCCGGCGGGAAACAGCTCTCCCAGGGTGGTGTCACTGCCAGCTGGCATGTCTCGATGGAGCACCTACTATGTGTAAGGGTCCGTACACTGTGTGGGGCCCTTGGGACACGTGGACTGTGCACCCAGACAGACCTCTTTCAGGTGTTCACTCTGCCACTCTCCAGCTGTGTGATCTTGGGCAACAGATGCCACCTCTCGGAGCCTCAGGCTCCTCAGGAGTGAAACCGTGAGGCTTCCCTGAGATCAGACATTAAAATTGCTTAGCCTCGCAGAGCAAAAGTGCTTAATGAGGTGCTGTAATGACACTGGGCCCAGAGCTTTGCCCACAGAGACCTTTCAAAGTGAGGCAATGTGACTTCCCAGTAATTCCATGGGGTAAGAGCTGGAAGGAAATTATCTTGACACTTTCCCTAAACTGCCCCGAGAGGGGAGGGAAGTGCCCAGCCATGGTCACACAGCTCATGTGTCAGGGTGGCCTAGGACCCAACTCTGACTTGGAATCTGGTGCTGCTGGGACCCCAGGTTCCTGCTGACATGTCTTCCTCCAGGGATGCCTGGCCATCTCTGCACATTTGCCCACGTGCCCTCTTGCACACCCACGGTCCTCCGCTCCTGCTTTGTTGTACTGTCTGCCATTGTGCATTTGTGCTGTTTTCCACCATCTCCTCCCTGACCGGGCAGGCACTGTTCCTGGTCTTGTGCCCGGCAGGAGGGGAGGCTGTCCACAGGTGACTGGGCAGATGAGTGACAGTGGTGCTGTCTCCAGGACAGCAGGCTGCTCCAGAGGCAAGGCTGTGCAGGACCACGTCACTCGCCAGCTGGATGGGGCCCTGAATACAGAAATAATCGATGTCCCAGGAGCACAGAGCCTGCGAGAACATTGCCAGGGTCACCTGCCCCCATGTGGGCCTGAATGAAAGCCGGGCATAGCTCCGGGGACAGGAGCCTCATGTCCACGAGCCTCTGCAGGAGTGGGGAGGGTGGGGCTGCCAGGACAGGCTCCTTTTATGGAATCCTGACATGCTTTACAGTTTCAAATGCTGGCCCCCGTCATGAGGCCTGTTCGGCCCACGCCGCCCATACTTCCCTTTGCTGCATCCCCACTTTGTGTTCTTTTTCTTCCCCAAATTATAATGAAGCACCTGTGGGCAAATCTGTCGGTGTCTGTTTCCACCTCCCTGTCACCCTCTCCACCTACCCGCCTCCCTCTCTCCTTCCAATATGCCTTCCTCTCCCCCCTTCTCTCTGGAAGTCTCACCCCTCTTTCAGTAATCCAGAGAATATGCCTGAGGGAGAAATGATTCCTCTTTTTAACACCTGTGGCCTCGACACCTGGATAACCCACCGGGTTCTGCAGCCCCAGTGGGACCCAGTTCTCTCACGTCCCGCAGCCTGGCTACACTGGGTGCGTGTGGCAGGGACCAACCTAACTTTCCCGATGCCCGCTGCTCTCATTCCGCCTTCAGTCACTCAGAGAACGCCTGCCCACTGGGGGCGCTGAACTTCCCACGTGGGCTCCAGCTGAGAGCTTCATGACGTGGGCGAGGCCTCCTGTCAGTTGTACACAGTGATGACACCCTCCTCTCCAGGATGGGCTGAGGCTTAAAGGGACCCACCTGCAAACACCCCCAGGGCCTGGCACAGAGCGGGCGCTCCGTAAAGTCAGTGCTCATGAATATTATCGTCACTATTGCCATTCCTTTAAAAATACGGTTCTCTTGTCAATACCTTTGATCTGTCTCTGTCAGGAGGTGCACCTGACGGCAGCTGCTCATTGTTCTGCTCGGTCCCCACGGCTCTGGGTGAAGTAAAGCCTGTGCCCCATCAGCGGGCACAACCTGCTCCTCCGCTCTATGGCAGATGCCCAGCGCTGCTCTCCCTGCCCTTCATGGTGGCTCTCGGGTCACCCATGCCCATTTCTCGAGGGTGTCTGGGACTCGCTGCACTCAGCAAGCCTTGTCTCCCCGTTCCTGACCGGTGACAGGGAGAGGGACACCTCGCCACCTACCATGTGCTTCTCCTGCCTCAGTGCCGTGTCCAGATGCAGAAGATCCTTTAAGTGAAGGTTATAGATACACAAGTCAAGGTCCACACTGAAAAGTCAAAAGAGAAACAGACAAGACTGTTAGCATATTTGACGTGGGGAGTGAGGTTACCACGCAGTTCTAGCACATCCCTGCTCCAGACAAGCCACAGCTCACCCTGACTCCAGATTTTAAACTGTGCAGTCTGTGGAGATTCCTAACAGCCACCCGCGAAATCAGAGGAGTTATCTGAAACCCACTGGAATAGCTGCCTGAGACATCAGGACAAAATAGGAAGAGACAGAAGGTGAGAGAAATGAAAAATCACACCTCCCTGACCCCAGCCCCCCAAGGGGTTTTTCATATTTATGTCACATGTCAATGTCATCTTTTTTAAGTGCCACATGGAGATATTCTCATGCCCATTTCACAGAGGAGGAAATCAGGGTCAGAGTCATTGATAGCCGACACACAGCCCTGGGGTGCAGAGAAGTGTCAGAGCATAAAGGTCTTTGACCTTTTGTCCTACAAAGGCAAGTGTTCTTTAGATGACTACACTCCCATCCAAACTGTTACAAGTCGGCTAGGTCCAAAAGCTCAGAAGCAGCCTTTTTCAGCCACATGGGCTGCCCCAAGGAGGCTCCCTCTTCCCTGGGCCACCTCAGGGTCACCACCAAGGTCAGGGTTTGGGGCCCACTCTGTCCACAGCCTGAGCACAGACCAGGCCTGTTTCATCTCTCCCAGGGTCCATAGGAGTCCCCAGACTTTAGGGGAGGGAGAGGCCCGCACTGGTGCACAGGCCAGCTGACTGAGCTTCTTGAACCCCTGCCATGTGCCCAGGGCTGCTCAGGGCTGGGTGGTTTGATGACTCCAACCATGGGCTTTGAAAATAGGCACTGGGGTCAAACCTGAATCCATCTCTCACCTGCTGTTGCCTCAAGCAAGTCACTCAGCCTCTGTCTCACTTTCTTTGTAAAATGAGGGCAATAAGAGCACTTATTTCAAAGGATGGGTAAGCGGAATTGATTCATGGATTGGTTAATATTTACTCATCACTGAACCTGTCCCAGGCTCCCAGTGGGCAACAGCGACACAAGAGCGAACACCACAGACCTGGTCCTCCTGCTTGTGAAGGCACCACCCACGGGGAGCTCAGCTCTCTACCCAGTACACAGCAGGCACCTCACCAGGATAGCTGCTGCTCGGCAATGCGTGAGACTGTTAGTGATTAAACGAGGCCCCCCGATGTACCTCCCAGGGCCCAGGCCTGACCCCACCACCCCATGCTGGCCAACCCCACAAGGTGAGCTCCAGCTCTGACACTGGGTTGCTGTGTGTTGGTGGCTAAGCTGCTTAACTTCTCTGGGCCTCTATTTCTGCTGACAGTGACCTGGCCCATGGATCTGCATCCTCCATCCTGGCCCCTGCTTACCCCTCACGGATCAGCACCTCGGGGAAGCTGCTGGCCCCGAGGAAGGAGCGGCCAAGGAACCTGTCGTCGCTGGTGGCCGAGCGGACGCTGGACGCCGAGCTGCCGTCCTCCTTCTCGGCCTGACTCAGGCTCCCCAGGCTGCTGGAGGGGGACGCCTCCCCTGGCTGGTTCGGCAAGGCAGCCTGCTTTACGTTTTCGTGCAGAGATGGGTTGGAGGAGCCGTCGGCCAGAGGCTGGGGGGCAGAAGGGAAGCACACTTTCAGTCCAGACACTCTCACACCACGTTTCATGACTCTGCCCGGGATGCATGATGCGTGCAATGTGGTGCAGCTGCAGGAATGCCAGGCCGGGCAGATGGGCAGGAGCGTGGCCAGACATGGTAGAGCTTCTGCCCCAGGGTCACGGCCACACCCACACTCCAGGGGCCTGTATCACAGCCCTTGTCCCTCAAGACCAGACCCTCTGCACCGAGCTCCTCCCCCTCAGCTATTAGCCTGGGTTTGCTCCCCAACGGCCTGCCCGCACCCCACGCGCAGCTGCCCGCTCTGACCTCCTCCACAGAAGGTGGCTGGCCACCCACATCTCTCTGCTCTCTCAACCCTGGCTCTCCTCTGCCCACTGGCCCCCAACCACCTGCTCGTCTTCACCTACTCTGATGTGGGTGTAACCCTCGGGCCCCAGGCCTTTTGAGGTGGCTCCCCTCTGGACCTGACCCTGGATAATCCCCAGTCCCTACCACAGAGCAGGCCCAGCAACAGGTGCTGATGATAAATAAATGCCCTGGGCTGGGAGTTCTGCCCCTTAAACCACCCACCTCACAGCCAAGAGAAGAAGTGGTTCTCAGTGTGTGTTCTGGGGAACAGTTTCATGAACTGCAACCAGTTACTGCTCACCAAAAGGGTACTGCAGAAAAATTAATCTGGGTAAGTCCATGGAATCATTTCTTTGGTGCAGGAATTCTCAGAGCCTTTGATATGATCTGGCTGTCTTCAAAAGCATATGATAATTTAGAAACCCGAGCATGTACTGACGTCTAGATGTCACGCAGTATTCCAAGCCCTTATGTCTATTCCATTTGACTCTTAAAACAATTGGATGAGACAGGAGGTCCATTACCCCCATTTCATGGATGAGAAAATGGTCCCAAGAAGTCAGGAAATAGCCAAGAGCAAATGGCTGAGTTGGAAGTTACAGCTGAATCTATGTGGCTCCAGACCCTGGAGGGCAAGCAGCATTTTCCTCAACTTTCCTGCTCAGGAAACATTTTGTTTCAGAGCATCTCATAGGCCAATGCTCTTGAAGGACCATGGAGAACATACTTTCAGCAAAACTCCTCGCCCCAGGTACATACACCTGCCTTTGGGTGTAAGACCCATAGCCAGGCGGGGAGGGTTGACTCTGGTCCAACCACGTGCTGCACTTGCCTCCCTGGGCCTCAGTTTCCTTATGCATAAAGTGGAGGTGACAATATTATTGACCACAGAGGAATGTATGAGGTTGAAATGCCTAGTGCATGGCACAGGCTTAGCATGGTGCCAGTCCCACATAACTGTTCAGTGTCACCGCTGCTTTACGTTTTCGTGCAGAGATGGGTTGGAGGAGCCGTCAGCCAGAGCCATCTGTCCTGGGGTGTGTGAATGAGGATTAATGTTAGTAACTGTGTCAGTATCTGAATTTGTATTAATGTTAAAAGAGCAGGGTGGCTGCTGCCCTACTGAGCTGTCTCCTGGTGCCCCTGGGGATACCTTGCTAGACATGGGCATGCCCTATCTCTGACAATGCTGTCATAAAATGGATAACCCTAAAGTTTTGCTCCATTACAAAGCCTCAAAATTATCCCTGTTAAAATGACTTTCCATAAACACCTCAAATTGGACCCAAAATCACACATTTAACCCCCCTATTCCTACCCCAGTCTCCAGGACATTACTGAATAATCGTGTTTCTAGGATGGAGCTCATGACTCTCACCCGGAACTTCTGATTGATGGGATACACGACTTTTGCCTTCAGTGCAAATGCTGTGATATTGCTGTTGAAAGACGGCTCGCGTTCCTGGGAAGGAAGGAAAACAAATGGCATGGGGCTCTCTGTAACATGAAGGATACACCACCAAGAGTTTCCAAAATGCCACATCCCATTTGTAACAGAGGACTCAGGAAGGGACCAAAATGGGCACATTTCGATCCAAGTAAGTGCTCATTTGTTAAAAGGATGGTTGGATGGATGGACAGGTAGATGGAAGGGTGGGTGGACAGATGGATGGATGGACAGATGGATGATGGAGAGAGGGACAGATGGGAGGATAGATGGATGGATGGATGATGGACAGATGGATGGATGGCAGATAGATGGATGGCGGATGCATGGCTGGGTGGATGGCTGGGTGGATGGCTGGAGAGATAGATGGATAGACAGGTGGATGCATGGACAGATGGATGGGTGGTGGGTGGGTGGATGGGTGGATGGGTGGATGGATGGATGGGTGGGTGGAAGGGTGGATGGACGGATGGATGGGTGGAAGGATCTGTGAATGGGTGGGTGGGTGGGTGGATAGCTGTTAAATAGCGTATTCTTCATTTAATCCCAAGTCTTCAGCTTTGGAAGAAATAAATATTTAGATAACATGACAATAATTCACAAAAGTTTTCCTAAAAATTGTGAACCACCTTTACTGGAAAAAGGAAAAAGAATAATTTTAGCATTGCCAGGGCTGTAAATACTTGCACGTACCAATATTCACCAAGGCTTTGGATTAGACCCCTAAATGAAAAGATGAAGTCAGGCAAGTCTTCACTCTTCTGAGCCTCAGACTTTGTTGACAGTAAACAGGCAGTGTGTCCACCCCCAGGACTGTGTGGATAAGGCCCCCAGCAGAGTGGCTGGGACAGAAGAGAAGCGGGGCAAAGGGCAGCTCTCAGTGGCCATAGTGGGGAGCTGCTTTCAAGCCCTGTTCAGGAACTGTCTCTCCTGGGGAGCCTTCCCTGACCGTAGCTGGATGCACTTATTCACAGCCTGCTTTACATTCCTACATCCTGTCTGTGCCTTCCTTCTGTGAGGGTCACCCTGTGCACCTTGCAAAGTTGCTGCTAAATACATGCTTTGGAAACAATCAGCAAGTGGAAAAAGGCGAGCAGGCAGACAAGTCAGGAGCTGGCACTCCAGACCGTGAGAAATCCCTGCTCAACAGTTACGAACAGGCGGATGGGTGAAAACCACGTCCATGATTCTCAATTGCTGAGTTGAGCTATCATGGGGAATGCAGAAGGACTTATCACTTCCTCAAGAGGTGGAATGTTGAAGCAGCACCTGACCCAGCCAGCAACGTGGCCCAAAGGTGTGTCCGGAGAGGGTTTCACCGTGGAGTCTGTCGAGCAGGGCAGGGACAGAAGTGCCGTGGAGGGGGCCCTGGTCCACGTCATCTGTATCTATACCTTATGACTCAAAATGGACTGAGATGATGGGGATGGGGATGACCACCACCATGTGGCACCTCCTTAAGCTTCCAAGGGCCCTGCCATGGAAGCTACTGCCTCCGTTTCCACATGGGGAAGATGAGACACAGAGATGTTAAGCTGTGTGCCCAAGTCACACAGCTAATAAAGCCACAACTAGCACTTGAACGCAGATTTCCTGGCTCAGAGTCCTCCTCTTGGGTGGAAACCATTCTGTCTCCTTCAACATGATACAAGTAAGAGCCACGGAATTTAAAGGGGCGTGGAGTTCGGTAGAAAGGGCCCTGGACAAGGCTTCACCATGGCCCAGGCACATGAGATGGACCCTCAGCTGCTCTTTCACACTCCCACCTGCCACTCCAATCAACCACAGATCCCCCAGCTTAACCTTCAAATAGCTCTCAAATCCAGAGCCCTGGCCAAAGCCACCGCCATAGTTACCCTAAGGGCTATAAAAGCCTCCTAACCTGCTCCAAATCCATGTTCTGAGGGCCTACTATGTGCTAGGCACCTTATGCACATTTTCTCATTTAATTATGACACAACAGTCAGCTTGGGAAGGTCAGTACTATTATGACCATCCCAACTTTATGCAGAGGTCAAGCAAGACTAAGAGGTCAACATCTTCCAATCCACTCTGCACATGGCGATCCCATGATCTTTTAAACTTGCACTTCCCATCATTGCTCAGCTTAAAACCCCTCCTGCCTCCCTTTGACCCCAAGGCAGAGCATGGCCAGCCCCCAGGGCCTAGCCTCCAACCCTCAGCCCCCAGCCCCCAGTCCAACTCTCTGCTTGAAGCTATCTTGGTACAATAGTGAAGAATGGCAGTAAGATTTAAAGGGCTGATTTCACAACAGGTCACATCATTTGTGGGGCCCAGTGCAAAATGAAAATGGGGAGGTCCTCATTGAAAACAATTACACATTGCAGGACAACAAACTCCAGAAACTAGGGGCGGAGCCTGGCTGAGCATGGGTCCTGTGTGACGGCACAGGTTGCATGCTGGGGAGACCAGCCCTGGCTGATTCTGAAGCAGAGACACACTTGCTCAGGGAAAGATGCAGAAACACGAAGGACACTGTGCTTTTTTAAGTGCTCTGCTTCTTACAAACGGAAGTGAAAAGAAAGGACAGAGTTTAAGGGGTGAAAAATGAGAGGAGGCATTTCTGCCTTCTGGAGTTCATCTTCCAAAGAGAAAACACAAAACAAAAACTGCATTTAATACAAAAAACAGAAGAAGAAAGGGACGTAGATACCAGGACCCACCTGAGCGATTTGGAAGCAGGAGCTGAGCACGGGAGCCTGGATTGTGCATTAAAACACAATGCTAGCTGACGGCATTACCCAGCTGTCTGGGAACCCGGCAATGCCATGGCTTTCCGACCCACCTGCCTGCAGACTGCAGTCCCCTCCAGGGCAGGGCACGTCGCAGTCCTGGTGTTTGTCGGGGGATGAAGAAACACTTGGCAAATGGAATCAAGTAGGCAGCAGGCTTCTGCTACCTCAACAGGACGTGCTGTGTTTAATTTTGAAAGCTTTTCTTAGTAAGGTCAGATGTCCTCTGAATTCCGATCATCTCCCCAACCGTAGCAATACAATTATTCAGAAAATTGGTTGTAGCCCACATTTACAATGCAAAACTTCTTCAGCTGAAGCAATGCAATTATTCAGAAAATTAGTGAAAGCATAATTGTAGGAAAAGAAAAGCCATTTCCCTCACCGACACAAAGGTGTTCTACCAGTGGGTGCACAAATGCGTCCATTAAAATGCTATCCCCTCTCCGTCCTCCAAAGCAAAGCAAAAGGAAAGGATGGAGAGAGGCCAGGGCTGGGCAGTGGCATGCTTCAGTCTTCTGGAATTTTGTTTGTGTTTGGCCGACATGAGCTATTTGGTCGAAACTGAACTCTTGCAAGGAGTGGCATGAACCACAAACGCTTTGGTTTCTATGCATTCAAAGACATCGGGGTGAGGGCTCAACGCCCCCTGACAAAATCAGTCTTGTCCACAGTCCGGGATAAGCTCAGTCTGCAGAAGGCAGGGAGGGGCTTTTTGACAAGCCAGTCCCTGGGACAGGCAGATCTTTAACTTCTTTCATGGCAATCATTAGCTTGAAAAAGGGCATCAACTAGGCATGGGTAAATAGTTAAAAGGTAAAACATTACTAGATAGAAAGAATGAGTGGGCCATTTGGGGAGGTAGAAAGACTTAGCTCCCCTGCAAACAGTGATCGGGCACTTCTTCCGTGACTGGAATGTTCGGAGTTGACTCATGGGTGACTCTGGGGGGCCATCATCATTCCTGTTATTGCAAAGCTGGGGAAACTAAGGCTCAGACAGGTTGTGTTTCTTGCTCAATATTACACAGCAAAAGGTGGCAGAGCTGGGACAGGGGTCTAAGATTCTGGATCCCAAAGCCAGTTATTTTTATCACCACCAAGATTGTCCACTGTGGGAGCAGATTTTTTGTCTTTCTAAATAGTTGTATTGAGATATAACTCACACACCATGCAACTAAACCATGCAAAGTGTACAATTTAATAATTATCAGTGTATTCCCAGATATGTGCAGCCATTACCACAGTGAATTTTAGAACATTTTTACCATCTCAAAAAGAAACCCAGTGCCCTTTATCCCTCCCATTCCCTGTCCCCACCCTAAGTAAGCACCAATCAATCTACTTTTTGTCTATAAATGTACCTGTTTTAGACATTTCATTTGAGGTGAATCCTACAATATGTGGCCTTTTGGGCTTCTTTCCAGTTAGCTGTGATGTCAGGACTCCGTTTCTTTTTAATGCTGACCGGTACTCCACTGCACGGCCGGACCACGCTTTGTTTAGTCATCCACCCCTGACGCACATTTGCATCCCCTCATTTTGCCTCGCGTATGTAGGGCTTTTATGAGTATCTGTGTACACATTTTTGCAGAGATATACATTCTCATTTCTGTGAGCAGGGTCTCCATAATACGCAGTGAGTGAGATACAAGGATAGAGAGAAATGAAGGAAAGAGAGAATCAGGACAGAGAGACACCACACACACACACACACACACAGGCCCTCAGAGATGCACGTGGAGAGAAGCACAGAAAAAGAGAGATGGACATACAGAGGATGCACCCCTACACATGCACACACAGAGAGCACCTGTAACAGGGAGACAGGGAGCAGGTGCTGGACGCACAGCACATACGAGCAAGTGCCGACCTATCCTGGGCAGCCACTGCCCCTGGGACGGCCGCAGCTCTCTCCCCCCAGCTCCTGGGTCGGCCCTGGGGAGGGCAGCCAACCTTCCCACAGGGTCCCGCCCAGCATGGGGAAGAGAAGCTCTGTCTCCAGAATCCTTGGGAGACTTAGAAACTGATTTTTCATCTTAACTAGAACCTTCCTCCTACTGATTTCAAAATTCTTGGTAAAATTTGTTATACACTTGAAACACCCTCCCCTGCTGAACCTGGCCATGAGGGTCCAGGGCAGCGGGGTGGGCGGGAGGCGGCCCTCCCCAAGTGGAGGCCAAACAAACCCAAACCTCAGCTGTGTGGCTCAGGACAGTGACCTGTGTCCCTAAGCCTCAGCTTCGTCATTTGGAAAACGGGGACATAACTAGGATGTACGTCATGAGCTGCTGAGAGAACTGCACGGCATGATTCACATGCGTGTTCACAGCACTCAAACTGATATATGTGAACATGTCCGGCACTCAGTGGCCACAAAAAAATGCTTACTTCAATTTTCCCTGTTCCCCAGGATGTCTCTCTATTTACCTACCTACCTGTCTAAATGCCTATATTCACTTTTGGGCAATTGAGGCTGAATGACTGGAGTCTGCTGTACTTTCTGGGGACCAGGAAGTGTCTAGAAATATCAGATCTTTGGAAGAAACACCCCCTCCATCCATGGAGCTCAGACAGGAAGCAACACCCCATGAGCAGGCTCGGGCTGGACAGAGTGGGGGCCAGGAAGGAAGGTACAGGAAGGACCCTCTGTTAGCACTGCCGTCAGAGGCCCAGAATTCCCACTCCTGGATATTTACTTACTACTCACTTAAAAGAAAAAGAATGAAATGAAAACAAATAAACAAGCAAACTTACACACGAACATTCACAGAAGCCTTATTCAGAAGAGCCACACACCAGAAACAGCCCACATGGTGGCGTATCCCCAAAATGGACCCAGCAATTAAAAGGATGGATTATCGGTAAGGGCAATGACATGGGTAAATCCCAAGTCGTACGCTGAGGGGATGAACACAGACACAAGAAAGCATGTGATTCCACTTACGTAAGATTCTAGAACAGCAAAATCAACCACGCTGATGCGAATCTCAGCAGAGAGGGGCGCTGGAGGACTTGTGGGGTGATGCGATGCTCCCGATCGGGGTATCGATTACAAGGGCACATATGCTTGTCACTCATCGCACTGTAAACTTAAAATCTGTACATTTTGCTGTATGTAAATTATACTGCATAAAAGAAGCTATTGGTAAATGACATCTGTCTGAAGCTTGGCTAGGTGACCTCTGTGCTGCCAGGTGGGGCCTGCAACACCCAGAGTGTGTCCCGGCCAATCAACCCAAACACCCAGCTTACGTACATCCAGGGCCTCCTCGTCCTTCCATGTCTGCGCTTCTCTCTTCCGCCTCCTGGGTGGGGAACCGGTTTCTGAGGGGGTCTGTACGTTACACTCCAAATTCTTGAGCAGACTTTGAGCATCATCTTTCTAAAATCCAAAGGTGGTAGGGGTTGGTGGAGAGGCAGAAAACACACTGAAGTGGGTCAGCCCGGTGCCTGCTGACTTTGGCCATCAACCCCCTCCCCGGCAGTCCTGTCTGTTCATCTCTGCTTCTGCCTGGCCCTCCCCCGCGCACCTGGGGTCAGCTACACATCCTTCATGACTGTCCAGATGCCGCCTTCCTGAAAAGACCCCCCGAAACCCCGTCTCAGTGTGTCCTCAGGACTTAGAGGCAACATTTGAACCAAAGCTCCTTCCATCGGTCTGGCTTGGTGAACCTGTGAGCTCCTTGGGGATAACAGCTTAACATGGGACATGGCACATAAACAGTACATTTCCTATGATTTCCAATGATGGCATTAGATGATTTTTTAAAGGAAATATTGCAGGGACACTTAAATTATAGGATGTGAACTACAACTGATCCTCGTCGTTTGTGGATTCTGTATTTGCAAAGTTGCCTACTTGCTGAAATGTATTTGCAACACCAAGACCAACACTTTTGGTGCCTCTGTGGTCATTCCTGGACCATGTGCAGTAACAGTGAGAAATTTGAGTCGCCCAACTGAGATTGAACAAGGTGACGCTCTGCCCTCTGGTTCCAGGGCTCAAACTGTAAACACGTCCTTTTCGTGTTTTATTTAGTGCCATTCTTTTTTCATATCTTTGCCCTTTTTGTTGGTGAGCTTGTTGTTTAAAATGACCCCTAGGTGCAGTACTGAAGTCCTGTCCTGTGTTCCTAAGCACGAGAAAGCTGGGATGTGCCTGATGGAGAAAACGCATGTGTGAGATGCACTTCATTCTGGCATGAGTTACAGTGCTGGTGGCTGGGAGTTCACTGGTAATGAATCAATGATGTATGTGAAATAAGGTGTCTTTAAACAGAGACCCACATAAAGCAAGGTTAGGTGTTGATCAGCGAATGCAAATGTTGGGACCAGAGTCTTGCCTAACCCCATATTTCCCCACGAGCAATGGTTCAGTATTTGCTGATTCTGTGTTCACAGTAATTTTCTAGAACATAATTATCAACTGCATTTAAAACGATTGATTGAATGCCAGAGACACTTACTGAGCCTCTCTTTGCCTGCTGGCTGCTCATGGATATAAACTTTGAACTGAAAAACTAAAGAAATATTACAAGTTTGTCACTGAGTTAGCAACCATTACAGAGCATCGACTAAGAGTCACACCTTATTCTAGTCACTGGGCATACAGTACTGAAAAAACAATGTTCCCCCCTTTGTGGAGTTTACATTCTAGTGACAGAAGGAAGCCACAGACAAACAAATAAATAAAGACATGGTACATCAGACGCAACAGTGCTATAGAGAAAAATGGCAGAGTAAAGGGAATGCAAAGCAATGGGAGGGGAAGGCCTCTTAGACAAGGTGGCGTTTGAGAAGAAACTTAAGGAAGTGAGAGGGTAAGCTTGTCAGATATTTCAAGGACAAGCATTCCAGGGAGGAGGCACAGCATGTGCAAAGGCCCTGAGGCAGGAGCATGCTCAGAATATCCTGAGAAGCTCACATGGCTGGAGCAGTCAGGGGTGATTATGAAGCCAGCCCTTTGGGTGTTGTTTGTTTAGCATCGTAGCTGACCAGTACAAGGGCTCTGTGGGGAAGGACCGAGTCAGTTCATGCTATAGTAGAGACTCCAGGAGAAAAACCTCATCTACCCCATGAGGGACCATCAGTTTTTTTGCTCCCCAGTTAAAAATGACCAGGAGGCCAAGGATCAATAGTCACTGGAGGACAGACAAACCCTAAAACAAACAAAAGGATAAAGCAAGCAGGAGATAGATGCTGCATGGGGAAAAGAGAACTTAAAACAAATAATTATAATATCCCCTGAGAAGTACGAGAAGATACGACATTCACAAAATAAGTACAGGATAGTATAAGCACAGAATATTCTGAGGACAAAAAAGAACTGTTGAAAATTAAAAATATTGAAAACTCAATACAAGCATAAAGGTGAGAAAGGTCTTGCAGAAAGCAGCATAAATTAGACAAAGAGATGAAAATAAGAGAGAAGGCAGATAATTAGAGACCCAATTCAACCAAAAAAGGGCAGGAGTTCCTGAAAGAAACAACAAAACACATAAAAAGAAAAGAATCATCAGAGAAACCAGGAAAATGAGTTGCTAGGTTGAAAGGGCTTCTGAACACACAGCATAAATGGACGGCAATCAGCCAGCCGCTGAGACCCACCCGGCACATTTCACAAACTGGGGGCACAGAAAAGAGGAGCCAGAGAAAAAAAGTTTCCATGCAAAATGTCAAGGATCAGAATAGAATCCAATTTCTCAGCTTCAACAATGGAAGTTCGAAGATAATCAGAAAAAATGCCTTAAAATTCTGGAAAATTATTTCCATCTTGGAATTCTATAACCTTACTACTCTAACCCAAGTAAGAAAAAGATAGAAGAATGTAGATATTTTCAGACATAGACATTCTCAAAAGAACTTCCATCCACGCGTTTCTCAGAAAACTACAGGAGGATGTGCTCCACCCAAATGAGGGAATTAGCCAAGAGGGAGAGTGCCAGGGATCCCTGAAAGGGCATCCAGCCCAGGAGAGAGGTGAAGGACTTCCAGCACAATGGCCCGGAGAGGTCCCAAAGGCGGCAGCAAAAGCCTAGAGCAGCTGCTGCTTGGACTTTCAGAACAAAGGGATCAGTGGGAGGGCTTGCAAAACACAGCCGGTTGGGCCCCCTCCAGACGTTCTCATCAGTGAGTCCCGTGTGGGGCCCAAGAACTGGCGTTACTATAGAGCTCCCAGACGCCTCTGCTGCAGCTGGTTTGGTCCACATTGAGAGCAGCCGTGGTCTAAGGAGCAACCAGCTCAGACTGGAGCGGCAGAGACTGGTTTTCTGGGAGAGACGATTTTTGAGAAGATAAAATTGATTAAATACTTAATGTATTTAAATGTCCAGAAGGGAAATGTACATAAATGGGGGAGACCTTAGTGTTAAGTGATTGATAAGCACATAGAATCAAAGCAAGTCGAAAAAATCTGGGTGACTCTCCATTTTAGGGAAAACAACATATTGTGCCAAACAGTCATGATCACAGCAGATCCTTGAGTTACAGTGAAAAATGTTTATAGAATCATAACAGAAAGAATGAATGATGATTTAACCAAAATTACCATCTAACCACTCAGAGGGGATGGGGGCGGTGGTTGGGTGGTTGTGCATATGAGGAAGGAGAGGAGAGGGCTGAATGACTCCCCCCTGCAGCGTGGGAGGTCAGTGGCTATTGCCTAGAGCCCCAAATGCAAGAAGCAGCCATGTAGGCAAGTTATTTAGAAATGGAAGTACATCACCAAAACAGCCAAAACAGAGTTGGACAAGGTAGATTCTGAGAACTGGGAAATGGGTGGGGTGTTGCTGCTTGTAAATGAACACTTTAAATCATGTGCATGCATAACTTGATGCAAATAAAACATAATGATGAAATAAATAAAACTCAAACAAAAACAAGAAAGGAAAGTGGTGCAAGATAAAATTATCAGCAGCCTGACTTGGACCCGAGGAGCACAGAGTGCCCAGGAAACACAAGGGAGCAAGTGCGTGGTCTCGCCTGGTCTCCTGTGAGTCCTGAAGGATGAGCGGGACCAGAGGCAGAGAAAGATGCGCAGAAGCACAGAGGCATCTGGGGATCAAGGAGTTCTGGGAGGCTAGAGAGCGGGATGTGCCATATGCATGGGCCCCCGTGTGTTGTTGGGATGCGTTGGAGCAGATCCAGTGTCCCAAGCTAGGAAATTGGACATCATCTTTCCTAGGCAATCAGGAGTCACTGGAGGTTTTTAGCCAGGAGAGTCATACTGTCAGATGTGCATTTTAGAAACAGACTAGAGGGAGGGGACAGAAGAAAGGAGTTAGAAAGGAGGTTGCTGCAAGGGTCACATTCAAGCCAGGAGAAAATCCCCTCAGCCCTACCCTGGAGCTGTGCAAACACAAACTGCTTGGTTAACCCCTGTGAGCCTCAGCCTACTCAGCGGTGAAATGGGTCTGAAAGTTTGTGTTCCCCCATTCATATGTTGAAATCCCAGCTCCCCACATGGTGGTATTTGGAGTTGGGGCCTTTGGGAGGTGAGGAGTGCTCTCAGAAAAGAGATTCCAGAGAGCTCCCTCTCCTCTTCCGGTCTCCAAGGACACAGCAAGAAGTCAGCACTGTGCAACTTAGAAGGGGGGCCTTCGCCAGAGCGTGCACCCACACTCAGGGTCACCAAGGCTTCAGACACCGAGAAGCAATTCCAGCAGTTCTGCGGCAGGACACCTGCCCACTCCCTCAAACAAAATAAAGTTATTTTCTAAGTTAAAAAAAAAAAAGGATTTCCACCCTCCCAAACTTTGAGAAATAATTTCTGTTGTTTATAAGCCACCCAGTCTACGTACTTTTGTAAAAGCAGCCTGAACAGACAAAGACAGGTACTAACTGCCACCTCACCAGGTAGCAGACGGGTAGGGGCTCGGACAGACCAGGGCTGAAATCCAGCCCTATTGTTCATCCATCGTGCTGATTCATCGCCCTGTACAAAGAACAATCTTGCAAAGGAAAGTGAGGACAAGGACAGTCACTCCACTCCCAGGCTTGGAGTGAGGACACAGAACCAAATAACACACTCAGCAGGGGCCTGGACCAGTGCACGCTACTGCCCTGTTCACACAGGAAGCCAGCGTCTCTCAGTCCCTCCCAGTCACCAGCGGTATGTGACGACCTGACACTTACCCGCAAGCATCGTGCACTATTTTAGTTTCCGCCTTACTCAGCGCTCTGCAGCACGGCACTCCCAGAAGTCACCTGCAGTGTGAAGGAGCCCTGCCTGCTTCTGCTGGACTTACCTTCTCTGTGTGTGGGCAGGAGTGGGGCGCCGGGGGTAGGGGAGAACAGGACCCTGCCACCTAATCTCAGATTCTCCCAGACCTCATCCTTTAAAGAGGTCAAGGCTGCAAGGACCGAAGATACTGATCACACCACCACAGAGCAAATGCCGGCTGTATGCCAGACATTGCCACACCACATAACAACTGTCATATGAAGCATCCATTCAGTCCTTCTGACAGCCACCCGTGACCACTGCCCCTGCCCTAGAATATAGTGACTTTGGGCTTAGACACATGACTGTCATTTTGGCAATTTAGCCTGTCTGTGCCTCAGTTTTCTCATCTGCAAAATGAGGACATTCATAGAACAAACTCACAAAGCTGTTTTGGGGATCCAGTGAGATAATACAGGTAGCGGGTCCAGCTCACGCTCTGCACTGGTCAGCAATCAGAAGCGCTAGCATTATCATCTCCCCATGACAGAACTCGTCAGGCTGTGTTATAAACAATGTTTACGTGTAATCTGCTTGTCTTCTGAATGTTGTGAGCAGCATTCAGGAAGAGCAGGGTCTATCCTGCACACTGACTTGGTGTCTAAAACCCCAGACCAGTGGCTGGCGGTGTAAGATGTTTATCAAACATGCTGCTGGGGTGAATGAATGAACGAATGAATGAATGAATGAGTGCCAGTGGGGCAGTTGGGACTCATGAGAGGCTAGCTAGATAATCCACATCCACAGGGATGGCCAGCCACAGCCCTCCTATCCACCACGCAGAGCAGGGACCCTCTGCCAGCTTCGGGTCCAAAGCCCTGGTACTACAGATGAGGGGACGGAGGCTCCAGCTGCTGTCGGTGATCACACCGCGGAGTCGGATGGCGCAGGCCTTCCTGGGGGACCCCAGGCCAGGGCCCTTCGCTCACTCTGCCGCCTCCCTCTGAAACCATTGTCTCCAGCCCCCTCCCGGGGCAGAAGGGGAACCCGGTGCGCCCTGGATTACGCTCAAGTGGACGCACAGCCCAGGCCCTGGTGCAGGCCGAGGGGGACCGCGCCCCGAGCTCCGACAACCCCGCTGCCGCGCGGCCGACCCACCTGGTGCCGCGGACGCGGGCGGGCGGCGCGGCAGCCCAGCCAGAGGCCGAGGCCCAGGCCGAGCGCGGCGCCCAGCAGCACGGCGGGGACCAGCAGGGCGGGGGCCGGTCGCACCGCGTCCCGGCTCAGCTGCAGCCGCGCGTCGCCGCCGCAGGCCGCCGCCTCGCGGGCCATCGCGGGCGCTCAGGCGGCGGGCTGGCCGCATCCCTCCCGCCGCCAGAGGCGGTGCGGACTCTGATCCCGGGCGCGCCCCGCCGGGCTTTCCGGCCTGTGCAGCCTCCTTCCTCCCGCTCCTCTCGGCTCCCCAGCGCGGCCCTTCGCCGTGGGGAGGAGCCTGGACCGTCCGCCCAAAACTTCGAGCCTCCCTGCCCGGGCCGGGCCCTGCGTCTGTACTGAGCATGCCCCGCGAGAGGCGCGCTTGCAGCCAGGGGACCTTTCGGAGGAGCAGTGATTTACCCGGGGACTCCCGACGTCTTAGGAGAGAAGGGGGCCCCCAGCCACGGAGGAGGGTGTTGCTGGGTTAAGTTGGGCGCTTCGGGTATGCTAAGCATTTAGTCCGATGATTTCAGTAATTTCTCAGCAACCCTCGGAGATGGGCACCATCATCACCTCTCCTCCTGATGAGGAAGCAGAGGATCAGATCCATTAAGTGACCCAGTGCAAGTTGGACTCCAGCCTTGTTCCTAACCTCTACCAATTGGTCACTCTTGGGCCACATAGTTCAACTCTGCCTCTGAACTTTTCACCTGAAGACTCCTGTTTTGATTCTACTTGCTTCCACTGATGGTCAATGCTGCCCTCTAAGTGTGCAGAGAGAATGTTACACCCAGCCCCCGCTAGGAACCAGACACTGGAGTCATTCATTCACTTGGCATTTACAGAGAACCTGCTGAGGGGGCCAGCACCAGCCCAGCAAGGAACCATAAAAGGGGCACGCACTGAGGGTCTCAAGGGTGTGTGGGGTCCTAAACAACTAGATGACTTCAACATCTTCTTTCTTGAAGCAAACATTTCCTGAGCAGCTACTAGATGCTAGGTCTTCTGGGAGCAGGGATACAGCAGTGAACACACACACACATCCACACCCTCCTGCCCTTTGGAGTTTACCATCTCCTGTAAGGGTCAGGGTAGGGGTACCATGGGGATTCACTTCAACAGAAAAGGGCTTCTCTGTGTTTTACCTGGACGACCAGGTAAGTTTCTAGTTGTTGCATCATTTACTCATCACTCTTTCCAGGTGGGCAACATGGGAACTATTATCCAGATTTACTTCTTGTGGGTGAAGAAACTGACAGCCAGAAAGAAGTGGCTCGATCAAGGTCTTGCAACTAGGAAATGACAGATAAATTAACAGCTGTGCCTGTCTGGCTTCGGGGCTCACACTCTCTGTACGCGGTGCTTCTTAAATGTTCCCATAGCAGCATCTCCAAGGCTCTTGGAAATGCGTTGGGGGCAGTAACCCAGTTTGCGTTATGCTGGCTATTTCCTTGGATATTCAGTCTTCAGTTTTAAAGAGTATAGTGTTCTTTGCATTGTACTTTATTATAAAGTTGTTTGAATATTAAAATTATCCTTTAAATTACTCACTGTCAAATAGAATTGATGCTCCCACAGTATGTTAGCATTTACCCTTTGACCTCTTCTCACTTCTAGCATGCTGCCGACTACCGCCAAGGGCAGCGTACCCCATGTGGGAAACTTGGCTAATAAATTCTCAGGTTCTCAAACCCCACTGCCTTATCCATGTCAAGTCAGGGAAGGCCTAGCCTTGGAGGGGCAGGGGAAGGAGCTGACAGGTGCCGGGCTTCCTGGCCTGAGGCCACATCACTACCGTGCAGGAAGGCACAGAAGAGGGCCCTCTTCCCATGAATAGGTGTGAGCTGTCACTGAGGGCCCAGGGGAAGCAGGAGGAAGCCACGACACTGCCCTGCCAAGCTCTTCCCAGTCTCTTCCCACCCCTCCTGCCCCCGGGGCACGAACAGCCCTGCCTGCCTGGAGAGTTCCGGGCCTTTTCTCAGTTGCTGCCTCCTGGTTCCCAAACCAACTCCCCTGTCTCCTCACTGACGTGCACAGCAGCGGGCCTGACTAGCCCCTCCACCTGCACCCCCGTGGGTACCTCGGCAGGTCCAAGGGTTAATCCGCAGCAAGTACTCAGGCGGTGGGAACCCAACTGTGCTGAACTGAACCCAACAGGAAATGAGAGTAGCCTTTCCCTCTGGTCCCTGGGCTGTCAGACTCCGTCCCAGCGTCTCTATTGCACTATGCCCTCCAAATGCATCTCAGTTCCCCAATAGGGGTATGGTGAATCTGGGGCAGGTTCCTGATTCAGTCAAGTGTGTGTGTCAGGGAAGGCTTCCTGGAGGCGGTGGGTCTGAGCTGAGACTCAAGAGAGCCGAGCAGGCATTATGTAGGGGCACTTGGAGCCCCTGAAATCTTAGGGAGCAGGGAAGTGACCCCGTATAACTGGGGTAGAGCGGAGCCCCTGCGTGGGGCGGCCTGCCACGCCTCCTTGCTCCCTCCCCCTTCGCCGCGTCAGCCACCTTCCCGCCGCCCAGCTCCAGGGGCCGAGTTTGCTCCAGAAAACTTTCCGTGGCGGCTCGCACTGAGCATGCTCGGGGGCGGGAGGGGCAGGGCGGGCCCGGGGTCCGGAAGCTCCGGCGACTCCCTGGGGCCGCCCCTCTGGGGTCGCGGGCTCCTGCCGGCGATGGGTTCGCCTGCAGAACCCGGGAGAGTCACGTGGGTTCTGGCCGGGGCCATCCTGGCTGCCGCCCTGGCGCTGCCCGCTGGGCCTGGGGGCCGAGGTTGGCCCCCTGCGGGCCCGCGTCCCCTCCTGGGCTCCCTCGGCGCGCAACCTCTCGGGGATCCTCCCGGGGCGGGGCCCCAGCGCCCGGCACAGGTAAGGAGGCCCGCGGCCGGGCTCAGGTGGGACCCCGTGGCTGGGCTCCGCCCACGGCGGCTGCGGGGAGGCCCTTCCGATCCGGGGATTGATTGGAAAGCGCGGGATCAGAGTCGGTGCCTCGGTGCTCCTCCGTGCCGCCCGCTTGCGGTGGGAGCGCTCCCGGGCCTGGGGAGCCGGCCTCGTGGCGGCCCAGGGCTTGGACCTTAGCCCGCGGCCCGGGTCGCATGCCGCCTGCAGCCTAAGGGCCCCGTGACCTAGGGCAGGTCGCTTCCCTGCTGTGCGTCCGTTTCCTGCCCCGTCGCCCCGTGCGGGGTTCCCCCAGGGCTCGACGTGAGGCAGCTAGTCTGTCCGCAGAGCGTTCGCTTTGGCGAGCATTCTGCCCGAGGGTAGCGGCTGTTAGGAGAACAGTTTGGAATTGTTGGCTGGAGTTCACGTGACTGTACTCTCCTGGCTGATGAATTTAGCCACTTTCCACTTCACCCGCCCCTCCCTCTGTGGTCCCAAACTTGGGAAGGCAGGGATCCCTGGCTGCCACCCTAGGTCCCCCCACAACTCTCCGAAAGCTGGTCACCAGTCGCACTGCCTTTGTCTCCTAATTGTCTCCACCTCCGCCATCCCCACCTCCGGCCTCCGGCCTCGGTGACCGATTCCTCTGGGTCTACCCCACCTTCCTACCGCGTGCTCTTTCCCATCCATTTCCCCCAGCCCTCTAGGGGGGTGACTGGCCCCTGTATACCTCTGACCACTTCCCTCCCTTGCTCCCACCCTTTCCACCCCTCCCCTGCTGACCCAGGCTTCTGTTCCCTGGACTGCCCTCCCTGACCGGTGGGCTGGCCTCTGGCTGCCTTGAGATCCGCCCATCTCCCCTTCCCTAGGCCTGTTGAGTTCTCTGCCTGCAGGCCTCAGGGTGCATGTTACCCCTGTGACAGATTTTTAGGTCTCTTAAAAGAGGTTCTGTTCACTTTCGATTACTAGTTCTTAGGTTTTCACCAAAGAAGAAATAATAATACTGGGTCAATTTACTGAGCCCTTAGAAAATCCCTTGACTGAACATTTTCACAAGGCCCTCTCACCTGTGCCTGTGCACGATGGAAGTATCTGGCCCGTTTTGCAGATGAGAAAACCGAGGCCCAGGAGCCACACCCTCAGGTCTGTCCTGTGTTCTCTCCCTGGCCCCCATGTTCAGAGTCCACTCACTCAGTCTTACCTGCTTTGCACTTACTTTTCTCTCTGAGAAGCCAGTGCTGGAACATTCTGGTGAACATTGTTGTTATGCTCTGCAAGAAAGTGCTTTAAAACTGGAACATAAATGCTCAGTGTTAAATTATTATTTATCCCTTCTTGGAGGGTAAACTTACAGGCAGTTAGGGTCATTTCGCAGATGGCCTTAAGGTGTTCAGTCTAATATAGTAGCCACTAGCCACATGTGGCTATTATTTATTTATTGGACTTATTTACTTATTTATTTTTTATTAAGGTATTGTTGATACACACTCTTATGAAGGTTTCACGTGAAAAACAATGTAGTTACTACATTTTCCCATATTATCGAGTCCCCCGCATATCCTATTTCAGTCACTGTCCATCAGTGACATGTGGCTATTTAAATTTAAATATTTTAAGTGCTCAGTGGCCCCATGTGCTAATGTATTGGGCGGCTCACACTGTCGAACATCCTGTCCCTGTGGAAAGTTCTATTGGGAGTTCATTGGAAGGAGAGAGAGCAGTAAAGTGTTGAGTGGAAAAGAGGCTTCTGGTCGACCACCTGTGCCCAGTGTGTATGGAGGGCCCTCTAGGGGCCAGGCTCTGTTCTGGGGGCCTGGGATGCAAGAGAATCAAACAGCAGGACACGAAATAATGATGTCAGTCTGTGGTGCAGCGGTTGGTGGCTTAGGCTTGAAGAGAGAAATACAGTGGGTGAGGTGGAGCGAGCGAGGCAGACGTGAGCCCTGTGGAGATGGGTGGCAGGGAAGTTGCTTTGAGACGGTGACACTTGAGTGGAGCCTGAATGGAGTGAGGGAGGGCCAGGGCATGCCTGGAAGAGCTTTCCGGAGTGCCATGACAGGAAAGGCCAGAGGCAGGGTGTGCTCTGTGTGGTCCACAACCAGCCAGGAGCTGGGTGGGGGAGGTGGGAGGAGGTGGGGCCATAAAAGGCGCATCAGGAAAGACCCTGTGGCCGTGGTTGGGACTCTGGCTCTTATGCAGAGTCGGTGGAAGCTGTGGCTGTGCTTTGAGCAGGGAGGCAACATGCTGAGTTATCTTTTTAAAGCGTCCCTGTGGCAGGGATGAGAATGGAGGGCAGAGGGTGGAGGTAGAGCAAGGGAGGTGGGGTGGGGAGACCAGGGAAACAAGGGGGTGAGCTGGACCAGCAGGGCTCGTGGAGGGCTGCTGAGAAGTTGTGAGATTTCAGATATATTTTGAAGGTAGAGCCGTGGGGCCTGCTGGGATTGGATTGGACTGCGAGAGAGAGAGAGAGAGACAGAGACAGAGACAGAGACAGAGACAGAGAGAGACAGAGACAGAGAGAGACAGAGAGAGACAGAGAGAGACAGAGAGAGAGAGAGAGAGGAGAGAGGAGAGAGGGAGAGAGAGAGAGAGACAGAGACAGAGAGAGAGAGAGGGAGAGAGAGGAGAGAGGGAGAGAGGGAGAGAGAGAGGAGAGAGGAGAGAGGGAGAGAGGGAGAGAGAGAGGAGAGAGAGAGGAGAGAGAGAGAGAGAGAGGGAAGAGTCAAGGATGGGACCAAGGATTTCCCGCTTGAGCAAATAGAGACGCCAAGAGCTAATATGCAGAAGCCTGCGGGAGGCAACCAGGGACTCTGCTTTGGTCTTGTTGAGTTTGACGTGCCCGGGAGGCGTCCAGGTAGAGATGTACGGTAGCGTGCTGGATGGGTAGGTCTGGATTTGGGGGAGAAATCTGAGCTGGAGATTTACACTGGGGAGGTCAGTGTGTAAGTGCCTTCAGCTGCAGGGCCCTGGCTGAGCTCGCCTTGGGAGTGTGTCTGGAACGGGAAGTGAGGCCCTAGGCCAGAGCCCTGGAGCAGTGCTAGGGCTAGAGGCTGGGAAGGGGGGGATCCTGCAGAGGAGATGAGAAAGTGTGGCTGGTGTGACAGGAAGGGAACCAAGAATGTGACCTGGAAGCCAAGGGAGGAGAGCCCTTCAGGGAGGGAGGGCTCCCTGTAGGCAGAACGATGCTTCCCCCACCCCCAGAAGGTCCACATTCTGGCCCGCAGGACTTGTGAGTAGGGTAGGTGGCCTGCCAGTGGGAATTAGCCTTGCAGATGGCATTCAGGTTGCTAATCAGCTGATCTTAAAAAGAGGCTCTCCTGGATTATCCAGGCGGTCCCAGTGTAATCGCAGGGGCCCTTAAGAATGGAAGAGGGAGTTTGGAAGGAGATGTGGCATTGGAGGAGGGCTGGAGGGCCGCCGTGTGAGGAGGACTCAGCCTGCTGCTGCTGGTGAGAAGGTGCAGGAGGGGCCGTGCGCCTAGGCGTGTGGGCACCTCTAGAAGCTGGAAAGGCAAGGCGTGGACTACCCACTAGAGCCTCCAGAAAAGAATGCAGCCCTGCTGACACTGATTTTAGTGGGGTGAGGCCCATGTCAGACTTTTGGCCTCCAGAGCAGTAAGGTAATAAATGTGTGTGGTTTTAAGCTACTAAGTCTGTGGCGATTTGTTACAGCAGCAGTAGGAAGCTAACACACTCACTGTAGATCAAATGCTGCTGGTAAGTCCTATGCGGTAAGAATGGAGAAGTCATTGAACAGGGCCTTGTGCGGTAAGAATGGAGAAGTCATTGAACAGGGCCTTGTAGAGGTCATGGTGACCTTGTCGAGGGCTGTGTCATCCTGGAGAGAGGGATGAGTGGGGAGGAGAAGGCAGGGCATTGGAAGGTGGCCCTGGGCATGGTCTGTGAAAGCACGCTGCCCTCAGCCGCCATGGAGCCCCAGAGAGGCAGCCCCCAGGCTGGTGTTGGCCAGAAGCTGGGCAGAGCCTGGGGCCCACCGCCAAGGGTCCCTGGCCCCCTAGGGCCATCCCGGAGGCCTTCCTGGGTTTTTTGCTCCCTTCACACCTGCCCCTCCCTCCTGGGAGGAAATGTTAGTGGGTAAGGAGCTCTTTGTCCCTCTGAGAGGTCGGGGGCCAGGTCTGCTTTGCTCACCACGAGGCACCTGGCACAGAGCTGCCGGGCAGTGATGCTGATGGAAAGAGTGGGCGGAAAGTTCCAGGGGCGGCATTGTACAGACGTGCGGTTGTGTGTCTACTGGGTGCACCGTGGAGCCTCTGTTCGCTTGAGACCTCGTGAATGTTTTCTTTTTTTACTTAAAGGTTTTATTTTTCAAAGTAGGTAGAACAAAGTACAGAAAGTTCCTATATATCGCCTCCCCTGAGACAGGGACCGTGGGCTTAGACAGAGTGAGGTGAGGGCCTCTGGAAGAAGACCCCCGCCAAAACTCCATGTTAAATAATGAAGCAGTCAGAGTCACATTAATTCTCTAAAGTGAAATATCAAACTAGAAACATAAGCATTCTTCAATGAAATTAGTTAAAACTAAAAAGCCAAGAGCAACTTGACCTAGAAGTTTGAATACTCCCCAGATAAAAAAAAGCATCTCAGCATAGTCTATATTTTCACTGTGTCAGTTAAAACATACCACTGTAAAATTTACTTAAGCACCTGCTCAAAGGCCCAGCTTATTCAGGAAGAATTCTATCTTAAAGCTAAGATTGCATTTTAATCAAACGGACAGGGGCTCAGCCCACCCTGGAGGCAAGGCAGACAGTCTTGATTAATACGCTTCCAGACAGAAGCTGATACCCTAAAAAAAAAAAAATCAAAGCAGTAAATTTCTTGTGTTAAGCTAATTTTGAAAAATAAGCAACTGATAAGAAACTTAGTATCTCTTCAAAGATAAACATTTTGGGACCATCTGGCAGGTCTGCATCTGTCCTGCCAATGGGTTCCAGCCACGGGCAAGTTTGCTATAGATTCATTGTGACCAAAGAAAATTGATAGCAGAATGCTCTTTGGGGTGAAAGGGTTATATCCAACTTTATTTCCAGGTGGCAGGTCAGTCACTAGGATCCCATTCATTCAGAGCGAGTCTGCAGGCAGCAAGCCAGTCTCTGCCTCCGGGCCCCTCTGTCCACACAGATGTCCTCTGGGCCTCTCTGCACAGTCGTCCCACACAGCAGTCCTCTGGGCCTCTATCCTCTGTTCTGCCACCACTCCAGCCTCTGCTCTGCTCTCCTGCAGCCTTGCAGCCCTGCCTCCGTGTTGTGCCCAGAGCACTGGGTGGAGCTCTTTTTATAGAGTCAACAGCCATGTATTGCCCACAGATGTGCAGTGAGCCAGTCAACCACGTCCAGGTGAGAATCCTGGCCACAGGAACTCTCATTTTATCCACAGCATCCCTAGCCCTTTGTCTCTCAACCGTCTGTAAATCCCCAGACAACGCACCACCCCGGGCTCTCTTGCTCTCTTGTCTTCCTGGTGCAAGCCAGGGGTTTTTACCTCTTACTTTATCTCTAAATAAAAAAAGCCCCTCACTTGCTCTCCTGTTTTGAGTGTTTGCAAAGTTCATTCTTCGACTCTGAACAAGAACTCTGGCATCACCCCGCCACCAACACAGCTTCCCCTGTTATTAACAGCTTACATTAGTGTCATGCATTTTTATGATCAATGGACTCATAGTGGTAGATTTTTATTGAAGTCCATAGTTTATTCAGATTTCCTCACGTTTTTTTTAACCTAATGCCCTATTTCTGCTCCGGGATTGCATCCAGGGCGCCATAGTACATTTAGTCACGACGCCTCCCTTGGGTGCGACTCATCAGGGCTCCTCCTGACTGTGGCAGTCCGGCAGACCTCCCGTGTTTCTGATGGCCTCGGCGGTTCTGGGCGGCGCTGGTCGGTGTTTCGTGGCCGGTCTATTGGGATATGTGCAGGTGCATCCTAGCCGCGGGCCCTCATGGCGTTGGTGCTGGCTGTGACCTCCTGCTATGGTCACGCTGGTCAGCTTTCTCCCCACTTTCTGCCTGTGCTTGTAGAGGAGGTCCCTGTGCACAGCCTGGAAGGATGTTTTCATCAGGAGGTTTTTTTCCTGCCAGATGGTAGTAAAAGCTTATTTCACCCTCATCAGCTCTTCGTGGACTTGGGGTCATGCTGCTCACACACACCTGTCCAAGGAGGCTTTGGCAACAACATTTGTGTCAGATGGGGGGGTCCTGGAGGACACCAAGGGGCAGGCTTGCAGAGCCGCCCTGTGCATGGCACCTGTCACTTCATCTCTGTTCATGGTATTCCTGCTGTTGCAGTGACACATGGGCGTGTGCTCCGTGTTACAAGAAATAAAAACCAGTGGAGAAAGGGGAGCCTCCCTCCACTGGTGGCTCTGCCACCCCTCCTTTCCCCAGGTCGCCAAGGCCAGCAGGCAGCACAGCCCTTCCCAGGCTCTTCAGAGTAGTCCGTGGATATAATGTGCTATGTGTTATACTGTTAACTTCATCAATAATTAGTATGAAATAAATATATTAAGTACCCCCATAGTTTTTAAATTATTAAACATATCAATAAATATACATATATGAATATATGTATAAATAAAATAAGTATATATAAATATGCTTTTATTAAAATAGGAATGTAAATGTATTATTAAATATTAAATAGTATATTAACTCATAAAAGATCCCATTTTTATTAAATGGGATTATACTCATGATTTTGTGATCTAGTGATTTCACTTGATGTATCTTAACATTATTTCTAGGTAAACATAGATCTGCTTTATTTATTCAATCATATTTATAATTGCGATAAAATACACCTAACAAAATTTACCATCTTAACCATTTTTCAGTGGCATTCAGTGCGTTCACACTGTGGTATGGCGTCACCACCACGGGTCTCCAGAACTCTGTCTTGCAAAGCTGAAACTCTGTTAAATATCAGTATCAACTATTAACAACAGCTCCCCGTGCCCCCTCCCTGAGCCCCCACCCTTCTACTTCCCTGCTCCGGGAATGTGCCCGCCCTGGGGACCTTAGGAAAGTGGCATCACATGGTGTTTGTCCTTTTGCAACTGGCTTAGCTCACTGAGCATCATGTCCTCCAGGCTGGTCCATGGTTCAGCGGGCGTCAGATGTCCTTCCTTGTGAGGGCTGCGTTACACCGCACTGCCTGGGAGGAGCACGCTGTCTTTCCCCATCTCCTGTCCGTGGACTCGTGGGCTGCTTCCACATGTGACTTGTGGGTATGGCTGCCGTGAACACGGGCATGTGGGTATCTCTGTGAGCCCTCTCCAGTCCTCTTGGGTATGCCCCTTGTGTCGTGAGGAATAATTGTGCCACTGGATATGGGGTTTTCTGATGCTCAGTATGTATGGACACATACTGACACCATGGAGCGGTGTATGGAATGAACGTGATTGATTAGACTCCCAAGTCCTGGAGGAGGAGGACACCACACAGGGGGCCTGTGGGGGGAGCAGATTGGGCTCCACCAAGTAGGTGGGGAGCAGAGAGAGAGGACCTTGGGCAAGTTGTCTCCATGGGGAATTTGGGGAGAGCACACATGCAGAAGGAGGGGGGGTCTCACTGGTGCATTTGAACGCCGTGAGGTCACAGTCGGGGAGGGCAAGAGGAATGGGCAGTTCTGGGGTGGCTTTGGTATGAGGCTGGCTGGGTCCAGCTTGTCTCTGTCCTCCCTGCATTTCCCATTGCCCAGTCTTTGTGCCTCCACCAGTGGGCCTTTTGTCCCAGCCCTTGGGTGGGCCTCGTCTGTGCAGCTGGAGAGGCCGGCTTATGTCATCCCAGTAGAGCTGCTTTGCCTATAGGGACTAGGCCCAACATATGTGGCACTCTGTGGCCAAGAGGACAGGCTTACTCTGGTCGTGAGCAAGGACACGGGGAAAGCTTTCCAAGAAGGCAAAGATGGAAGCCACAGCAGTTCCCTCTTTGTCCCACTGAATGGCCTGCTTTCCATGGTGTCCTGCCCGCTTGAGGGCAGTGTAAACATCAGCCACGGGAACAGCCCTGGGAACTGGGCTCTGAGCTGGGCCCGAGCATCCCTCTCAGCTCTCCTGGTCTCGGCTGCCTGGCACATCCTTCTCCTTCCATCACAGAGAAACCAGTGTGTCCAGAGCCAGGCCGTCTGGGTTCAAAGCTGGTCTCCAGTGCTTCCCACCTGTGGGACCTGGAGTGAGCTACCTAGTGACCGTGAGCCTGGGGATTTTACTATAAACTGAGGGTGTCACAGCTTGGTGATCATGAGGACTGTGACTGATTCACTTGGCATGCACGGCATGGAGCCAGGCCCGTTTCAAGGTCTCCAGCTGGGACGGCTTTACTGCCAGTGCTGCTTTGCTGTGCGGAGGCCTGGACGTTTCCAGGGCCCAGGATCTTACAGAGGTCGGAGGAGTTGACTGGGCCCTCCATGTGGACAAGTCTCACCACTGAATGAGGTGAAGCAAGCTGGGAAGAGGCTTTGAGGTCTTCACTTTTTAGAGTTGGGATCTGAGGCTCAGAGAGGCTAAGGGACTTTGCCAAGGACACACAGCAAGTTCATGGTTCCAGCTAGAACTCAGTCCTCCGGAATCCTTATCCAGTATTTTATGTGTCACTCTGTGAAAACTTGCAGGGTCTTGGGAATTCAGGGGCTCTAGGCTCAGCTGCATCACAGGGTTTAGTGAAAAGCAGAGCTGGGATTTGAACCCAGGGCTGTCTGACTCAGTGAAGTTTCAACCACATGGGAGCTGCCTCCCTAGACAGCTCCCAGAAATGCAGGTTGACTGAGTAGAAGGTCTGTGTGGGAAAGAGAAGATATAATCTTGCACTCAAATCTGGTGGAGTTGGTTGACTTAGAAAAATGTCCTTCAGACTTAAAATGCTGCTCATCTCTGTGGGAGCCTTTATGCAAATGACTTTCAGCCCCTTCTTAGTGGGCCGTATCTCACTTAAAAAGCTGTGTGTATTGACGCTACAAGTGTGTTCTTCAGTTCATGATGTTGTGCCCTTTGAATTTTTTAGGACTTGCCCCGAAGGATCTGGCCCAGTGTGGAAAGCTCTCACTTTAAGACTGCAGGTAAGTTTTTCTTTTGGTTGATTTTTCGTTGCTTTGACCAAGAAAGAAAATCCAGCCCTAAAGCTGCAGCCCTTCTGCCTCCAGCCTCCCTCCACCTCCGTCCACCCGAGGTTTGCGGAGCTTGGGCAGGTCGGTCACTCCTGATGTGACAGAGCGAGGGCAGCGTGCTGCCTCCAGCAGCAGCGGGAGCTTCGGTGCCCCGAACAGGCTGCATGGGGAGGCCTTGTCTTGCTTCTCTCCTGAAGAGCCTGATTAATAACATACAGAAGATGCACATGAGCCCCAGGTATGAGTTTCCTAGGGCTGCTCTACAAATTGTCACAAACTGAGTGGCTTAAAGCAGCACAGGTTTATTCTCTCACATCTCTGAAGGCCTAAGCCCGAAATCAGTTGAGTCAAGCTGACGTCATGGTTTGGCGGGGCCGCGCCCCCAGGGGCCTGGGGAGACTACCTTACACCCTTTTCTAGTGTCTAGAGCTGCGTTCCTTGTGTCCCCTAGGTCCTGGCCCCTCCTCCATCTGCAGAGCCTGCACTGTGGCATCTTGTTTCATCAAACTTGCCATAGCTCCCCGCCACTCCCCTCTTAGGAAGGCTCCTGGGAGGACATTGATGCCCACCTGGTAGTCCTGGTCAGCTCCCTGTCTCAAGGCCCTTAATTTAGTCACACCTGCAAAGGCCCTGTTCCCATACAAGGTAACATATTTACAGGTTCCCGAAATTTGGACCTGGGTATCTTTGGGGCCATTATTCAGCCCACCATCCCAGGTCACAGAAATTCAACCGAAACTAACCTAAGCAGAAGGGACTTTGGTGGCGCGGTGACCGAGCCATGCCGGCCCGGGCCCTGCCTGATGCAGGAGCGTCTGCCTCGGGGCTCTGCCTTCCCTCTCCCCCTCGGCCCCTGCTCTCTGGTCATGTCATTCCCAGGCACTTTCTGCCCGTGTGGTGTGAAGGACAGCTGCTGGCGTCCAGCTTCCAGGAGCCCCCACGGCTGGCATGGGCAGATCTGAAGACTTCCCAGTAGCTCAGCCAAAGTTCCAGGGAAGACCAGGGCTCAGCCTGGTCCCCTGACCCCATCACTGGGGCTGGGAGTGGAGCTTCTGGGTCCTGTGCCTGATTCTGCCTCCTGGGGACCAGGATGGGCCAAGGCCCAGTGTAGGAGTAAGGCCACTGGGAGGGGCTTCAGGGAGGACTTCCTGGAGGAGGTGCCCCTCAGCTGAGTCCTGAGGAGTGGCAGTTAGCAGGATAGGGGATGGAGGCAGAGGCTTCCAGGCATATGGCTGCCCAGAGGTGAGAAAACATGGATACATCCAAAGACATGCACAAATGGTGCAAGTGACTCTGTGTTGGTGGCAGTAGTGGGGAGGCCTCTCCTGCAAAGTGATGGGTGGGGTGCTGACAGTCACTTTATAGCTTGATTCCTTCTACACCGTCCACCAGCACCAGTAGGGCCTGCCTTTCTGGCCTTCACCCAAGCCTGTGGCCAGGTCTTCTGAGGGCCAAGAGGAGCACCATGGGGCATAAATACGTGCCCCAGCGTGGCTGTGTGATTTCATGTGCACCCAACCCTGCTGAAAAGCATTTGTCCCTTGCCCGAGGGGCTGGGTGGGGGTGCAGAGGCAGGGGTCCAGTCCCACTTCCAGTCTGACCGAGTCAGCAGCTGGCCTGGGAACGGGCCCTCCTGTGTCCATGCTGAGGGCCGTCAACTCCCTCATGCTGCCCTTTATCCCCGTCCCAGCTTCATGAACCGAACCAGCCACGGCTACTATTCCAGGCAGGAAGGTACCAACTTTATCTAGGATCCAGCTTCACACCTTTTTTCCCCAAGTTCTGATTCCTTTCTACATGTGTTTTGGAATTCTATGAGAGCTTCCAGGAGTACTTCTAAAAACTTTTCTGTCAGTACACTGTGTAAGAAAGTCTGAAAATAAATTCATCTTTAGTCAAAATACAGTTTGTATTTGGGTATAAATAGATGGTGGAAAAGGCACAACCCTGTGACCCAGGTCAATTTATATTTCAAAAATACAAATTTATAACTCCAAGCATTTATTAGTCATAAGCCCTTTCATGTAGAGCATGTCATTTAATTTGCTCCTTAGGCAATCCTGTCTGATTAATATTTTTAACCACATTGCCAAGTGAGGGACACTCAGCTGACCTTTGTGGGTCACCCAGCTGATCAGCGACAGAGCAGCACCCACTCAGGACCACTCCTGACACCCAGCCAGTACCTTTTATGGGATATTTCTGTGTTATACGTGGTCCTCATACATTTTCAAGTTACACTGCAAATCCTAGAGGGAGTCCACCCACGTTGGATGGCCTGGCAGACCCTGTGTCTGGTGATGGGCTGATCCTCCTTGATCGTGGCGATCAGGGGTGCTCTTGAGGGCTTATTCTGCAGGAGACAGGTCATCAGATGGACCCCGTGGGGTAAGACTTACTCTTCTTTCCATTTGGAGTTGGGAAAACTGAGGCACAAAGAGGTTAGTGGTGGAGATGGGATTTGAACCCAGGGCTCTCTGATGCTGTGTGTTTAAGAATCACTGGGGCATTTCCTTTGCCTGGTGGTTCTGACTCTGGAGCTATGGGTGGGCCCAGGAATGGACATGTTAGGGCACAGCCAAGATCAGGGCCACACACTTTGAGAGACATCCTCCTTAAGCTCTACAGACCCCCAAGTGAGCACGTCTCATTTTCCTGGCAAATAGATTATACGTCATCCACCCATCCATCCATTCATTTACTCATTTATTCAGCAAATGTTTTTCAAGTACCTTCCACATACCACATGGTCTCCTCCAGGGCTTAGCTTCTGCATCTCACTGGCTTTCTGCGTCATGTAAGCCATGTACATTGCTCTTCTGTCCTGGAGGCGCCTCTTGGAATGAAATTCAACAGGACAATTGAAGTCTTTAATGCACTCCCAACTTCTGCAACCTCTGGTGGGCTGTGGACCCAATCCATGTCTGCTTTTCTACCCTCAGGGCCCAAGAAGACCTTGTTTAAAAGAGAATCTCCTCTAACACACCACCTGGTAAGTAACACATTCAGTACTTTAACAGAAATACCTGAAATTGGAAAGAAACCAGTTTGGGGTCAACTGTATATAAAATATCATGGCTTTTCTTCCTTAAAAAAGTCTATTCCTTCTCTTTTGCTAAATATAGTTATCATGGAGGAGCATATCTATCTTTCCAAAGAACTGTTTCTTTTGTACAATATCAAGTATTTAGATGAATAGGATGTTTGAATCTGAGCATTGCACTGCCTTGTCTGTTGGTTCTAAAGCTTTGGGGCTCTGGGTTCTGCTTTAACCAGACTGATTCACTTCTAGCTTTTATAAAAATGCCATTACTGATAATAATGGTGAGCATCTAGGAAATCTGTACTACATACCAGGCACTGGGCTTAGCACTTCTATGCATCATCTCACTGGGACCTTATTACAAGTTCCTTAAACAGCTGCTGTTTTTATTCCCATTTTGCAGATGGGAACTTCAGGATTAGAGAGATTAAGAAACTTGGTCAGGGTCCCAGAGGTAGACGTAGCAGAGCCAGAAATCAGAGCCAGTGCCCTTAGCCTCTGTCTTGCCCTGCTGTTCTTTATATTGTCTTCTATGTGTTGGCTTCACAGAGGCCAGTACTTAAAATGGTGTAAAGACCATTTAGCTTGGCCAATGGGCTTCCATAGCCACAAGCCCCCTTTTGCCCCCTGCTGAGTGGTTGAACGAGTTTCCTAGCACTGAGAAACATTACCACAAACTTAACTTAAAACAGTGGGATGTATTCCGTGACAGTTTGGGGAGACCAGAAGTTCAAAATCAAGGTGTCGGCAGAGCCACACGCCCCCCGGAGGCTGTAGGGGGGGATCCTTGCTTGCTTCTCTGTTCCAGCTTCTGGTAACAGTCCTCGGCCTGTGGCCACATCACTCCAAGCTCTGTATTAGGATTCTCCAGAAAAACAGAGCAGGATGTGTATGTACTGAGAAAGACACAGGGGAGAGAGATTACTTTAAGGAGTTGGCTCCCATGATTGTGGGGCCTGGCAAGTCCAGACTCCGCGGTGGGCCGCAGCCCCAGGGAGGAGCTGGCGTTGCAGCTCAGGTGAGAAGAGCATCTGCTGCCGAGGCCCTCTGCCCCGGGGGAGGGCAGTCGTTTTGTTCATGGGGGAGGCGCACCCTCATTATAAATGATGCTGTCTGCGTCACTCACAGCCCACTGATTAAAGTGTTAATCTCATCCAAGAAACACCTTCATATGACACCTGGATGTCTTTGACTAAATACCTGGGTGTCCCAGCCTAGCCAAAGGGACACATCACATTCACTGTCACACTGCTTTCATCTTCCCATGGCTTTTTTCTCTGCATCTGTGTCTTCTCCTTTTCTATGCTAGTAAGGGCATTTGTCACTGCAACCCAATCTGCCTAAATCTAGCTTGATCTCATCTAGAGATCCTAGCTTAATTACATCTTCAAAGACCCTTTTCCAAATAAGGCCCCGCCCCTGGGTTATGGGTCTCAGGGAGTGGACACCTCCTTTCGGGAGCCGTCGTTCAACCCCGACAGTGGCCACCATCGTTCTTGCTCTCCTGTTAGTGGTGACATGACCCTGGGCTCTCCCAGCAGCACCCTGTGCTTAGCTGCTCCCCCTGCCTGTAAGTGCTTAAAAGTTGTGTGCATTGATGCTACATGAGGGTCAGAAGAATGGAAAGCCAGGTGCCTGCTCAAGGGTTCTCAGAAACTCCTTGGAGCCCTGGCATGTCAAAGCAACATCAGGGGAGGTGGGAGACAGAAAGTTCAGCCGGAGTCAGCGTCCCGGGCAGGCTGCTGCTGCTGCCTGTTGTCAGCACATTCTCACTTCCCCTGCCTGCATCTGTGTTTCTGTACAACGAGAGACTCACGCTCTGGAGAGGGGATGTGCTTTGTGGGAGAATCATAAGATATGGAGGCCAGGAGAGAGTCCTTGCTTCCTTCCTCTGCAACCTTGGGAAAGTGAGCCAGCCTTCATGAGCCTTAGCTTTCTCATCTGTAAAATGGGAGAAATAGAATTCAAGTATGTGAAGTGATGGACATACGCCTGCCCTTGGAAACAATAGCTGTTGTTAAGATTATCATTAACAGTGAGAGATGCCATAGGCTGACCAGGAGATCGGTGGGCGGGGCAGACATTGGGGAGGTGTGGCCAAGGAAAGCGTTCTCAGCGAGGTCCGGGTCCGGTTCACGTTAAAAGGTATGTCAGTATTGTGGAGTTTGGGTCCTGGGGTCAGAGAGGATGTGGTGAGGGCGTAAGTGAACAGATATTGGTTGTGATTTTGAGAGGCAGTGAGGCCTGGCCTCTGGTGGGTGAGCCCTGGCTGTCCTTTGGAATTTTTCCAGGGGAACCACGGCAGGGCTGGAGGAGGCCAAAGCTGGGGGACTGTCCACACTGCTGGTGGGTCCCGCCCTGGGGAGGCTGCCACAGCTCCCTGTGATCCACGTTCCCCCGGTCATGCTGCAGGTGGCATACAGAGCACACAGCCAGCAGAGGATTTCCCCATGCCCCTGCTCACATTCCTTTTGCCGAAGCGTCAGCCCTCGTTTGCCGCGTCCCCTGTACAAGTGTCATTCACGCGTACCTCCAGACTGGAAAAAAGCCACCGTGTGACCACGGCCAGATTCCTCATTCCTTGTAGGTGTTAAGTTCCAATCCTTTGATACTTAAAAAGGAAAAATCTCCAAAATTAATTAAGGCAGTTAGTTACTGGACTGCCTAGCAGAAGGGATCATCTATCCCCCTTTTAAAAATTCGTCTTTTACTTGTATTAAACATATGTAGCATGCACTGTTTTTTTGTTTTCTAATAATTTCTTAATTTTATTGTAGTATGGAGACATTTTAAGGGACGTACAAGGAACTTCTGAGACTGGAGTAATTTTTCAGAAATGTGCAGTGGTAAGTGTCCATAGGCACTTGAAGAGAAAATAATTGGATTTGCCCAAATCCTATATTAGTAGAGTTATATATTTAAGAGCTGGCAAGGGTGGAAATGTCTGAGGTGTCTACCCATGTCAGGACATATTAGTGATGAGGAGACCTGAAAGGGATCCTGTATTTTGTATCACAGTGTCAGGACTAAGATTTTCTTGGTAACAGGTTACTGTTAGTGAAAATCCACTGTGGCCATTTAGAATGGGAAAGAAAATACATTTTCTTTCAGATTTTAACATTAATACAGTGCATGATAGTTTTAAAATTTTATTTAATGTCTTTTAAGTCTTTGGCCCTTACTAATCCCATGAGAGGGCTTTTCATACTATCTCTGTGTTGGAGGGCCTCAGGTTCCGTAATTCACTGGAAGGACTCACAGAACTCAGAAGAGCCGTTACACTTTCATTGCAGTGAAAGGATACAGATTCAAGTCAGCAAAGGCAAAGCCACAAAACGACAGTGTGGAGAGACCAGGCGCAAGCTTCCCGCTGTCTGTTCCTGATGAAGGAATATGGACAATGTTTCCTTTTCCCAGTGAGATGTGTGACGTCATGTATGAAGTCTTGTCAACCAGGGACACTTAGCCAAGCTTTGGTGTCCGGGATATTTATTACGGGCAGTCACGGAGGCGTGGAGCACCCACGGAGCTGACCACAGTCATTCACTCTCCAGCCCCTCTGGGGGTCACCCCGACACAGCCTGGCCCCAGGGCCCTCCTGTGAATCACGGTGTTAGCATAGCCCACCAGGCCGTGGGGATGTAAAGACACGTGTACCAGGCAGGATATTCCAAGGACTTTGGAGGTTAACCTCCCTCTGGTCAAGGAGCTCATCAAAGGCCAGTCCCCTCTGGCCTGTGCAGGTTTGGGCAGCCCAAGCGTGCTGAGTTAACCCTTTACTGCCCAACCCTCTTCCTGTCTCATGCCTCAGCTCTCTTGTCCCCTTGCCTGGGTCCAGTGGGTGCTACCAGTTTTTCATATGTCTTCCTATTTTCTGTCATATGTGTTTAATTATGAGTGTGTGCATGTGTGTATACCTGCATGTATACATACGTGTGCCTTCTTTCTTCCCCTTTGTGCATAGGTGGTAGTATACTATACGCGGAGTTCTGTGACTTGCTTATTCATTTATTTATTTCTTACCAACTGTGTCTCTGTGCTTACTCTCCTTTGCACACGCAGTGCTTCCCTCTCTTTGCTCAGCTGCTGCATCTCTTCCAGCAGAGCTGGGGTGAAGGAGGGACAGGCTGGTGGGAGATCAGAGGGGGCAGGACAAGGTGGGGAGCCAAGCGACCTGGGCCACTGGGTGGCTTCCAATAGCAAAGCCATTCAGACCTGTGGCCAGGCAGAACCTGGAGGGGCAGATGGCGGGGGCAGGAGACCAGCTCGGGGAGATCTTGGAGACAGATGGCAGTCAGGAGCCCTGAGAAGGGCTCTGGGCCTGGGCTGAGTCTTAAGATGAAGGAGTAAGAAACAGCCCTGCTCTGCTCTTCCTGGTGACACCAGTTGTCACAGTCTCCCCACCTTGACTGTGGTTCTGTGCTTGGATAGGTTTTCTTCTAAGTTTCTCTGCAGGAATGATTTCACTGCTTTTTAGGTCCCAGTTACTTTGAAACTGTCACCAGGCAGCAGCTTGGCAAACACGAGTCAGAGCTCCCCTGGGGCCTTTGAAGTCAGACCTGAGAAATGCTCCGAACCCTCCTGAGACTGTAGTGTCCTCTCTGCCCTGATGTGCAAAGTGGAACCGGGGCCTTGTTTTCAGATGTGGGAAGTGCACCCTCATTTCATCCCTGTCCCAGGTCTCCGGGCAGAGCGACTGGCAGACGGCGCAGGTGCGACTGCTTGTGAACAACCCCAGGACTCCCGGGGCGGCCAACCTATCAGACCTGCTCCTTCTTGACAATGTCACGGGCCTCATCATCAGGGAGTCGGCCGGAGGCGAGACCTCCGGGGGATTCCAGGCTTTCCGAAAGGACTTTCTGCCAGGTAATAGCAGAGTGTGCTGTCAGGATGGACGACTGTGGAGGCGCTCACATACTTGCAGAGCACATGACGCATAGCAGGTACATTCATAACCATGTTACATGTGCCCAGTAGGCTCACCCTCACAGGGGATTTTACTCCTGGGGTGTCACAGAGGGAGGCCAGCACTCAATACCTGCCACCAAAAAGCTGGATTTATTACTGAAGTTAGAGGTGGAATTCAGAGAAAGTGTTTTACAAATAGACACATTCAGTTTTTCTTACGACAGTTTCAAGCAGATACTATAAAAATGGAGTTTATAGTGAATCCCAGGGTATCAATCTCCAGATGACCAAAATTATTAGTAATAAAATCATCTCAGTAATCTCAGTAAAATGCAGTTAGTTTTGGGGTATGCTGGATAGAGGGGTAAGTGGTGCAGTATTAGCCCTGGAAGGGTGCTCATGAGATGTTCATGTGTGTTCATGCACGTGGTCAGTTGGAGCACCTCCACTGCTGATTGGCTGGCTTTCAGAGGTGTGTTTCCTGAGGCGAGTTGCCATTGGTTAATTAAGTGGGTTTAAGGTAATGCTGGGATTCAGTTGTTGCTGTGGCTTCAGAACTGCCAGTTTTCCCGGGAGGGGGAGGCTTCTTTTATTCTGAGGAGCTGTGTTAGTTACACAGGCAGAGGCTGAGCTGGTGAGGACCTTGCCCACGGCCATAGGGCTACTGGTCAGGGCTGAGATTCACACGCAGGCAGTCTGGCTCCCCTGCCCTCCCTGTAACCATGCCCTCCCTGTAACAGGCCGAGGACCCTTACTGACCTTCCCCGTTCTGTATGCATGACCCCCATTGCTCAGCGATCATGCCACTCCTGTCTGAGCCTAGGTGAGACCTCAGAATCCTTCTTAACACCGTACTATTGACAAGCTATTGGTGGAGTTGGCCCACAAGTGCTGACCCCTTTCTTTGCCGGCTATGGTTTAGCAATGTCATAGAAACATTTATGATACATCCCAGCTAAGCGATCTTCAATACCTTACTTCAAAGATGTAGAAGTGCCCCCAGTTCTTAAGCTAGTGTTCAGAGAATGGAGCATGGGGCCACAAGCAGTGCACAGGCAAGGTCTCAGACGGACCTAGATCTGACCCCTAGCTTGGCCACTTAGGAGCTGCATGGCCTCCGGAAAGTACTGACTTTCTATGAGCTTCAGATGTCACGTTACAACTGCTACAGAGCCGCGGCAGAGACTGACCAAGGTGACGTGACCTGCCAGTGCCCCCCACGCAGCCTGTGTCAGTAGTTCTTTTATTATGATTATTTTTATCCTTTTTGTGGGTGTGCGCTAAGAATCACACACGACCTGCCTTCTTAAACTTTTAAGGATACAGTGTGTCTATTAAATATATTAAATACACAACTATGGTATTGTGAATTGTATCCATGTTGCACAGCAGACCTCTAGAACTTTTTCACCCTGTGTAACCGAAACTGTACCTATTGGACTCAGCTCTCCATTCCCCACTCCTCCCAGCCCCTTGCAACTACTGTCATTCTTGCTGCTGTGTCTTCATGGTCAGGTCTGTGCATGCTTCACCTCTGCCTCGGACCCTCCACGGGCCCCGACGGCAGCATCGGATTGTGTTTGTCTGGGAACCCACCACTTAGTTGAGGGATATGACTGACATGGTTTTCAACTTAACAGACAGGATACTTCTTTCCAAAGAATAAGTATATACCTATAAAATCAGATGACCAGCAGACCCCAGCCCCTTGACCCTGTGCACTGAAATTATCATCGTTATTTGCTGCTTTTCTTGTATCAAAGCCACTGCCATTTAGAGAAATGACGATGGGCCCTAGAGGGTAGGTGGCTTCCTGCTTATTAATCGGGGTTGAATCTAAACAAATCACCTCACATCCATCTCACTTTCCTCTTCTGTATGTTGCAGAAAATAACGTGTCCTCCATCTATCTCAGGGCACCCCTGGGGGTTCAGCTGGGTTGACACACATGCAAACACTTTGCGGGTGATAAAATCATTGTGCCAGAGTGAAGTCTGATGATAATGACCGCCACCAGGATTATTCCTATCACCTTATCTTTATGATCCTAGCTTTTCTCATTATGTAAAAATAAAATGAAAATGTTGAGGACTTTTACAATAAAAATCCCAGTGATTCCATAGGCTCGATGCTCTTTTTGTCTGTGTTTTTGTTTTTTTTTAAATTTTTTGCGGTCCCAATGCATTGAGAAATGAAGCAAATTGTAGCATATTATCATGTCATAACCCCCATTACGGATGAAGGCAAAGTTGGAGAACACGCTTGGTTGGGGTCAGATGGTCCAACTGACTGACTGGCAAAGTTGGACGGGCCAGTCACCCACCGGCCGTGTCCGACCAGCGCCCCCAGTCCCGTGGAGGCTGGGCTGTCCTGCTTCTTGCTGGCGGCCTCCTCCCATGCGTAAAGAGGGCCGACTGACAATGTGCACCCAAACTTGGAATCAGATGAGGTGTGCCCCCTAGGGAGGAGGGGCAGGAGAGGCCAGCCCTCCGTCAGGAAGGTGCCGTGCTCACGGGAAGGAGCGTCAGGGGCGATGAGTATGGCCTCCCTGGCGATATCTGTCATTTTGTTCAACAAACCCCCTGGGCCTCTTGTTAATCTGAAGACCCTTGGATTCAAGCCCTCTCCCCGCTGCCCCTGTGTGTGTCCCTCTGGGACTGCTCGTGGGTAGAAGAGATTTACTGTCCCTGCCCTGTGAAGGCTTTGGAAATGACTCAGAGTATTAAGTTACTGAAATAAACTGAAACACTGCTATGTTTCCCCCGGCTGGGAATTCTTCCCACAGCTCTAAACCCTTGGAACTCACGTCCAGCTGTGCCATTATCAAGGTACATCAGGGATTTTGCAATGAGATTAAAGGACAGCCCTGAGTTCATTCACATAAAGACCTTCCAACATGACCTGCCAGCACTTCCCTTTTGCAAATTTTCAGGGAGACATGAAAATCTTAGGAATGAATCTCCTGCAAATTGAAATCCAACTATATTCAAGTCCAAAAGGAATTAAAATCTGAGGCCACAAGTTTTGCCCTAACAGGCATGTGAAATCCCAAAGGCACCCTCCTGCAGCCATCAGCCTCCTTCTGGTGTGTAGCTGTCTGGCGTGGCTGGGGCCTCTGGTGACTCACACGTGCTTTTTCTCTCTGAGCAGCTGGAGACTCCTTCTCAGTCAGCTACACAGCCTCGCTCAAGGCCGGAGCCGTCGGGAGTGGAGAGGTCCTGATGCTTCCTGCACTGCTCACCTTCCAGACTTCATCAGCGGTACTTTCTTGTTGCTTTCATTTCCATTTTATCACTGTTGTTCTAGAAACATGAACACCTAGGGCACAGTGTCCCTTTTAGTTCACTTTTTCCATCCTTGCTTCCTTGATACCGAGCTCTGGGTAAGTGCGTGGGCCTGGAGTGTCAGCCGCTGCACGCACCTCACTCCCTTAGCAGCTCATTGTGATCTTGAGTGTTACTTAACCTCTGCTGGCCTAAGATGGGGTTATTATAAGGACAAGTAAGCAGTGGGTGTTAACTTCTCATCACCGTGTCTTGTGCTATAAACAGTCAACCTCTAGCTGCGCTTGTATTCATTAGCTAGAGCTGCCGTGACCAAGCGCTGTAGACCAGAGGTTTAAAAACAACAGACGTGTATCATCTCCCAGTCCTGGAGGCTGGATGTCCAAGATCAAGGTGTGGGCAGGGCCGGTTTCTCTGGAGGCCTCTCTCCTTAGGTTGTAGATGGCCAAGGTCTTCTCCCTGGTCTTCACTTGGTCGCCCCTCTGTGCACGTCTGTGTCCTAATCTCCTTTTCTTATAAGGACACCAATCAGATTGGAGTAAGACCACCCTAATGGCCTCATTTTACCCAGATTACCTTTTTTAAAGCCCATTCTTCCAAATACAGTCACATCTGGAGGTATTGGGGATTAGGGCTTTAACATACGGATTTTGGGAGGGACGTGATTCAGTCTGAAACACCGGTGCTATCTTCATTTTTCATTCACCTTCTGTAATCCACATACGCAGTGAACGGCTGGTTTCATGTCATGGTCCAGGTGCTGTGCATGCCCTGGGGACACAGGAGGAGGGGATTCAGCCTTGTCCTCAAGGACCCTTTGCTCGAGTTACTATAGTCATTTTGTTCTGACTTCTGCCCCAGGAGAAAGTACCTTTTAAAAGATGAGGGAACTGAGGCCCGGAGCGTGATTATCCCAGGCATGTGGCAGAATCAGAATAGGACCCATGGCTGCCTGCTCTGCACTCTGAAGCTGCAGGGCCTGTGTGTGACACAGCTGTAGCAGTAAGAAAAAAAAAATCCTAGATAAAATGAGATAAAATGGAAGATTCCAAGAAGATAAGACCAGATAGAAGAAAGTGGTATAAAACTGTCAGAAAGGACACATCTCCGAAAATAGTTCAGGAGAAGGCCAAGAGCCGAAGACTGAGAAGGACAAGCAATGGGGATAACACGGCCCAGAAGAAGTACCATCCCAGTCTCAGGACAGGAAACCAAGTTAAAATCAAAATTCAAGACAGACCGACGCTGAGAAACTCAGGAACTCAGAGAGGCCTCTGGGAGCCTCCACCTCCTAGTGCTGGAGCCCCAGGAGCTCTGGCCTGGAAGTGCCTGGGCAGGGCGGGGGGTGCCCTCTCTGCAGGGCCACCTCCCAGCCCGCAGCCCTGAAAGGTCCTGTGTGTTACTTTGCTGTGTCCTCAGTGCTGAAAATAGAGCCCCCCAACCCACCCACCTGCACCCCAACCCACACCAAGAACTTCGTGAATATTCATTGAATAAATGAATAAACAAATGAAGAAACTAATGGATCTTGGGCAAGTTTTATTTTATTTTTTAACCTCTCTGAGCCTTGGGTTTCTCATCCACAAAAAGATCGTTCTGTGAACGTCTCCGGTGTTTGCTGGGGATAAACGGGATGATGTGAACACGCAGACGGCCTGCAGTTTCCTTCCCCTTCCGACCCTTCAGGGCAGGTCTGGGGCAGAGGGTGAGCCCACCTCCCACCTGAAGATCCCAGAGCTCCAGGCTTCGCTGGCTGCATTCTGGGGGGCCGCCTGCTGCCCTGTCAGACCATCAGCATCTCCCCTGCCTAGACCCTGCCATGGAAATGAGTCATGGAAGCCCAGTATTGGATGAGTGAATACGTGCTGCCTGGATCTCAGATCGCTTCACCTGAGTGGGACTTCACAGTCCCTGGAGGGGCCACCGAGGCTTCCTGGTGATGTGCCAAGTTTATTTGGGGCTGAAAGTGCTCAGGCCTAAAGTCTGAGTGAGACTTCCATCGACTCTGCAGGAGGACACTGGTTTGCTCTGCTTCTCAGTCATACACCGTACGCTGCAAGTAGGAAACTGGAATTATTTAAAAATGGAAGTGCTCGATGGCATGCATTCCTTCCTGTGTGGAGGTGGCATCTGCTGCCCTGCTGGGATTCCCTGCCCTACCAGGCAGTGGTCAGAAGCAGGGGGCAGCTCCTCCGGGCGTCAGTTACCCTTCCAGGAAAGAGCGGTTAGGAAGAATCTCCCCCAATCCCTCTGGTTGTGATATTTTAGAATTGCGTGAGTGTAGTGGAAGAGGCCGTACCCACAGCGGAACCCCCGTAGCCGTGACTTCAGTTACTCACGGTTATGCGTGGTCTGGAGGCAGATGCTTCTCCTGCCTGCGGTGAGGATGTCAGTGTGGCCTAACGCTAGGTCGCAATACCTGCATCATCACCTCCCTTCATCTCATCGCGGGGGGGTTTATCATCTCGCATCATCACAAGAGGGGCGAGTGCAGCCCAGTAATGTTTTGGGGGCGAGAGATACCACACCCACATAACTTATTACAGCATATGGTTTTAATTGCTCTATTTTATTATTGTTGTTAATCTTAATATGTCTAATTTATAAATTAAACTTTATCATAGGTATGTGTGTCTAGGAATAAACAGCATATATAGGGTTTAGAACTGTCTGGTTTCAGGCATTCCTTGGGGGTCTTAGAATGTATGCCCCATGGATAAAGGGGGACGACTAAACTTCCTGCTTATGAATCCTCAGAGCAAGAGGTGGGCATAGTCAGAAATGCAGTTTTGGGGTCTGAAAAGTCCTTTCTAATCACACACACACACACACACAGACACACACACACAGACACACACACACACACACACACACACATGCCGCCGCCGCCGCCACCGCCACCACCACCACCACTCCCTCTCCCCCCCCCCGCCAAAAGGGAGGTCAAGAGAGAAAAGCCAAGAATATTCATTTCAAGTCCCTTACAGTGTATTGTACAAACATCGTGCCCACCTTATAAAACCGTCGCTACATCCCACTTGGTGCTCCATGCTGTCTGGGCTCGTGTTTCTGGCTTCATGCCCTGGTCTGTCACATGTTGCTCAGGCCCTGACCTTTGTCCAGGAAGCACAGGGCTGAGGATTGACGTTTTGCAGTGAGATGAAGACAAGCCCCATTACACACTTCAAGCTCCTCTTTGCTTATATCTCAAGATATCAGAAAACACAGGGAAGGAGGGGCCGGAGGGAGCGAAGAGTATGGAAAACGTAATTGAATATGGCCTCTGGATGCAGCCTCATGCATCCAGCTCGGGGAACCCTGAAACTCACAGCCACCAGGAATATCCTGGAGCAGAGGCAGTCAAGGAACGGACAGGGCCAAGTGGTAGCTTCATAGCTGTCTCTTCTTTAAAGATTCACATTTTTAAAAAAATTCTATTTCCCCCCAGAAAAGAGAACCTGGCATGTTTTGACTTCCTCTCCAAGCCCGCACTCAGTCGCCTGTAGCCCTCATGGTCTGGGGATGCCTTGTGCCCCTAGGGCTGCTGCTCTAAGAGTTCTGGGGCTTGGATTGGGGGGTTTCTCCCTCGTGTGGACTGCAGTGCAGCTCAGGGGGAAATGCCTCAGTCCTGTCCGTGATAGAATCACGCGGGGTTACCTTGCTCCCTGGACTGGGTTCGGTACAGTAGCCCCCCACCACCCCACCAACTGCAGCCACTAGAAGTAACACTGTTCGAGCTCTCCCTGTGTGCCGGCCACGCTCCCAGAGCCTGTGCTAGCCAAGTGAATCCCACAGCAACATTGTGAGCTGAATGTGATTCCCATTGCACGGGTGAGAAAACTGAGGCACAGAGAGGTCAATCCCTTGCCTAAAGTCAGACTGCCGCTGAGAGGCGGAGTGAATGCCGGGCAGTCTGGCACAGGGCGCCCCACTACCCTGTGCCCCCTTTCAGCTGCAAGGTATTCTTCCTCTACCCCGGGGAAGAAGCGTTCCCGTGGTTGGACAGACAAATGGCTGTTGTGCGCTCACCCCTCATGTTTCCGTTTCCTGTGTCTTCTGAGCAGAGGGGAGTGTCAGAAGGCATCCGGATTAGACCCAAAGGGAGGCGAGTTTGCTGGGTCAGGCACATTAGAATGAGAGGGGCGCTCAGCAGTCCCAGCATAGCCCCGCTTTTCCTGGAGAGGCAGACAGGGGAGGGCGAACAGCTGCACCAGGCCAGGGCTGCTAAGCTTTGGGGTCAGCCCTCAACCCCAGTCCAGTCCAACCCCAACCCCGGAGGCTCCACCAGAAGGAAACTGCTAGTGCTTTTCTGGGCAATTAGGGAAGCGGGTGTGTGGATTTCCCACAAGCCTTTGGGAGGGAAGGGTCGTAGCTCCACAGACCTTGCCCCCGAGAGGGACTGACCTCCACAGTCAGGGGCCCACTGTAGCTCCAGGCGCTGTGAGTTCGGGATGTCCCATATGTCATCCTGTGTGCTAGACTCCAAAACCTGTTAATGAAAATGTTTGCTACTCTCTTTTTCTAGAACAGAACACAGCTGAAAGCTCTCTTCACCATAACAACAGAAGAAAATATACAGGTAAGAGAAAATATTTGACCTGGACCCCCTCCTTGTGCCCCCAGGGGGTCTTTGCGTGCCTCTGGTGTGTTGGTCTCTCGCTGACCTCAGAGCCAAGGGGAGGGGCCTTGGTGGCCTAGATATGCACTGAGGCTGGGGCCTCCGTGCAGCCTGGGGTCCCCAGTGTGGCCTGAGACTGGCTGGTTTCCCAGATGGCTTAGTCACTGGACAGGCTGAGGCCACCCACCCGTCTGTGCATTTCTTCAGCCACACTCACGCCTGCCTGCAGGGCTGGCTGCGGGGGCCAGCAGGTGGTCTTGTTTTATCTTCTTGGATCTTTCCAGAAAACTGCAGCCCATGGGCAGGTTTCCCTGCTTCTGCTGTTCACCATTACTATTATTCCTTTTTTGTCCATCTGTGAGTTTGATCACTCACAGCTCACATGTTCACTTGTTCATGTTTACTTACCACGTAACCACACTTCATGTTTCTTAAGCACCTGGTAGGTGCCAGGCATTCTAAGTAAATCACCCATGCTGAATCAGGTAACAACCTTCACTGTAATCTTGGGAGATGATGAAGTCTATTTTTAAATCACCCCCACTTTGTAGATAGGGAAACTGAGGCACAGCTGGGTCTAGTGATTTGCCCAAGAGAAAATGGCTAGTGTGTCGAGGTTTCCAGGACCACTCCCTGGTTCAGTGATTCACCGGGACCCCACATACTGTCATACTCAGGGCTGATTTGCTAGAGAGAGGGGTGTAAAACAGAACTCCCAGGGGAGAAGGCGTGTGGGGCAAAGTCCAGAGGCCACCAGGCCCAAGCTTCTGGAGGCCTCTCCCGTGGAGTCACATGGGATGCCTTTAATTCCCACAGCGTCGAGTAACAACACTCCAAACTACTGTCTGCTGGGGAAGCTGGTTAGAGACCCAGTGCCGGGTTTTTCAGGGGTTCAGTCACATCAGCATCCTCTGCCTGGCATGCACCGAGAGCCCAGACTCCCGGAAGGAAGGCTGGTGTTCAGCCTAAAGCACACCCCTTGCACAATTTAGGCAGAGGGAGCCCTCCTGAAATCCAAGTGCAGAGACCTCTCAGAGGGCAGCAGTCTTGGGCCAGGTGTGTGAGCTCTTCTCTGCATGGCTGGTCGGTGTCAGGACCAGGACATGAACCCAGGCCCCTGACTTGAGAGGCCTGCTCAGGGCCGTGGGCCACACTGTCTCTGAGTCCAGCTGCACCAAGCTGACAGCCGGGTCAGAAACACAGGGGCAAACAATTCTTTTGGCTACTCTGTGAGCTCCTGGAGGGTGGTGCCGTGTGTGCCCTGCCACTGAGTCCCCACTGGGCCTTGCATTGTGCGTTGTGGATGGCACTCAGTGGGCAAATATCCCTCCATTGAGCTGATTGTTATCAATGCTAGCGATTGCTGCTCAGTGGAGGAGGTGTCTGGTTGCCATGTGATTGTAAAAACTCAGAGAATGTTCCTTTAATTCATATTCATGAGCCCTCCCGCCATGGCCCAGGCCCTCTCTTGTGGATGGAGATGACCTACCCAGGTTTTCGGGGCTGCCTCTGGTCCCCACACTGCCTTCAGGAGAAACAGGAATAGGTGCCCACTCTGGGCTGCAGACCCATGAGTGCAAGGCTCGGCAGTGGGTTGGACGTCAGCCCTAGCAACCCCTGGTCCAGGTGTGCGAGCTCTGGACCACGTTCGAGGAGGTCACCATGAGTGGGGAGAGGGGCACACGAACGTGATGGCCCTGCAGTGTGGGGACAGCAGGGCCTTGGACCAGAGACCTGGCTTTAAATCCCTGTCCCTCTACTGATTGTATGTGACCTTGGGCACATTGCTTGCCTCCCTGGACCTCAGTTTCCTCGCTGTGAAATGAGAATCAGTGATGATACTGCATAGGGTGGTCGTCAGAGTCAGTGGGTCAGTGCATCTAAAGCAGTCAGCATTGGTGCCTAGCATCCACTGAGGCTGCCGTCTGGATGACTCCGCACACGTGCAGACCACACCACTCTACGTGTTCTGTGAATGAATGTTTTGTATCAGGATCTCAAGCTCAGATGCCCACGGAGCCCATACAGGGGCTAGCAGTGTGTGTGTCAGGCCCAGCACCAGAATCTAGGGGGTAGTGGAGTCTGGCATAGCCTGGAGACTCATCACCCATCAGCCACTGTCCCCCTACCCACACCAAGACGTGAAATGAAAAACAAAAGGTCAAATAATGTACAACTGCTGTGACTGCATTTGTGACGTTGTGACCCAAGATAAAGGTCATAGACTCTGTGGATACTGACAGGAAAGAGACCTGGGAGGATGCCAGGCTTTTTGGAGGAGGTAGGAATTCAGCTGGACCTTAAAGGAAGGATTTAGTTAAAGGTGGAAGGAAAGTATTCTAAAATATGTAGCTGAAGATTTGACATCAAGGTTAAGGCAGCTTGACTGTCGGGTGGATGCGATGGAGGTTTGCTGGGTGCAGGCACAGTGCCTGGCACCTTTGAGATGCACCTAAGGATGAGACAAGGCCCAGAACAACTGTAGTGTGTGTTTGGCGGGGCCGACCTGGGCATCTGCAGAGACAACTTCATTAAACTAGGAGAGTGTGCTGGTGATGAATAGGGGGAGCTCTGCAGTGAGGGCAGAGGCACTGCTGATGTTGTCCTTGTGCACTTAAAAAATACAAAGAACCTGAGTCATCCATTGTGTAAGTTGGAATTCTGAAACCCTCCTTCATTTCTTGTTACTTTCCTGAGGGCAAAACTGACATATGTTAGCCAAAGAGAGGGACCCCAAGACATTGCTTCCTGTTTTGTCTCAGGAAGTCCTTTTGGGCTTTCTGTCTCCTAAGTGAACAGTGCATCTCTGAGAGGAAAAAAATTGCACTGCCCTGTGCTGGACATTGAGCCAGTGTTGAGATGCGCTAGATGTCACTGCAGCTTCGTGAGTTAATCACATGCACCCAGGACAGGGTCGGTCACTGTGCCAGGCAACGGGAGAACAAGGACCTCAGATCTAATGACGAGAGGCATTTAGGTCGATTGTTCTGTTGCCCACGTTCGTCTAGAGGGCAGTTCCAATAATGACTCTAGTGGGATTGGGGGCAGTGGAGGAATGTGGTCAAATCAATCTGAATTCCACCTGAAGATACTGAAGATATAAATTTATGAAACTAGATAAAAGCATTTTGAAAATGAAAAGTAATATGGTAGAATTTGTCCTAGCAGATACAAAAAATCATAAAGCTACATGAATGCACTGTGCAACTACTGCAAGAAAAGTCAGACCCGTGGGGCAAATTAGAATATCCACACATACGTGTGCCTAACGGTATTTCAAGTCAATGGGAAAAGAATGTACCACTCATAAATTTGGGGGCAACCGGCTGGACCTTTGGGAAGAAAAATAAAGATGAATTCCCCCATCAGAGGAAAATCTAAATGCTAAAAACAACTTGTAAAAAGCAAATATAGATTGATATTATGTTACAAAAAAACCATGAAGAAAACTATGGTTTTGAGTACAAAAGAATTGAAATATTACATTTAAAAATAGTATTAAGAAGGCTAAGTGACAAACTTGGGGAAAAACTTGTAACAAACATACACAAAAAAGATGAATGTCTATAATACATAAAGAGCCCCTATTAATAAGGAGAAGAATGCCTCAGTAGATAGTTGTATACAGCATGAGAATCTTTCAGACACAAGGATTTCCAATGTGTGCACAGTGGAGGGAGTGTATATCTGTGTTGGCAAAATCCCGTGGCTTTGAGTTGCACTCAGAGGACTAGAGGTTTGCAATCCATACTATCATGTCTGTCTTCTCTGTGTCACCTCTTGTTTGAATTACCGCCTCCTGCCTGTCCAGTCCTACTCCCCTCCAGCCCGTTGTCCTCACTGTAGTGATCTTAAGACACAAACCTGCTCACTTTCTGTTCTGGAGGGCTCCTTGTTGCCTGCTGGGTTAAGATCAATTCCCTCAAGTCGGTTAGTATTCAGGATCCATGAAGGAAGTTGGCCTCTTCTCTCTCCCAGTACTGCTCAGTCCCTGTGTTCTCAGCATTGCTCTGCTACTGTGACATTGAGATTATTCCTCTGGTTGGCACTTAGTACATTTCTGTTGACATCAGAAATGACTTTTTGTCCTGGAGGAGACTAAAGATTATCCAGTTTCTCTTCCTCCTTTGAGAGTAAAAAGCACCTGTCTGTAGACCCTGAGAACTGGCCGAGGTCCTGAAGCTTCAGGGACAGAATCATGCTGTGCAAATGTTTTTTGAATCCACGTATTCACTAGACTGATGCCTTAGTAAAGCTCTGTCAGTAAGTGTGATTGTCTCTACCTGTGATTGGTTTCAAGCTCTCACTCCTGCCTGAATTAGCCTGGAAGCCAAGAGTTTCTTTGCCCTCAGTTGCCTCTCAAGGGCTGTGGGACAGGGGTCGGTAAGTCACTGACCTCCTCTGTTCCTTGGATCTTTAGCTCAAAGTGCCTCCAGTTTTCTTCAAACTTTTTCTGTTTTTTAGGGGGTGAGTGGGATTAATACATGTCTATTGTGGACATTTTGATGAAACACCCCTCTACAAACACACACACACAGAGCAAGAAAGTTTGAAGAATAAAATAACATTACCTTAGGATCCCACCACCAGAGAGAACCATTACTAGCATCTTAGCTTCTTGTCTTCTGCAAGTCTGTGGATATATTTATTACATAATTGAAGTCAAACTATATAAACAATTCTTCCTCATGCTTTTGTAACTCGGTGTTGTATTTAAAGCATGAAAGCATTCCTCTTGAAAAGCCTTTGTGTTTAGCACTGCTTTTCCTAAATGCAGTGATGAGACTCATCAGAGGAGTCTGCGACCAGCCAACATGGGATTAAAGGGGTAGTAATAACCTAAGATTCTTCTCCAGATTTAAGAAAGAAAGTGGGAGCATTGGGGATAGGGAAGCTGGGATCGCCGAGCCACTTGTTATTCTTTGTCCTTAGATAACAAAGTTTCAGTAAATAGGCTCCTTGAAGCCTGTTGTGATAATGATTATCAGCAGAATTTGGCTTCACTGCAGGTTTTTTAGGGGAGATCTCAAAAGCATGACTAACTTGGGAGGATGTCTAATGCTCTCAGCTGCTTTGATTTCTGCAATTGTCACTGTAATGGTGGGTCCCACCAGCACCCAGCTTCCCCATCAAGACATCTGGGGACGTTCTTGCTTCCCCCACTTCTGGCACGCTGCATGTCCATCCTGTGACTCAGTCACTATATGCCCTTTTGACTCTTGTCCTCTAAATATTCCTCTAATCTGAGTCTTTCCCTAAGCCTGAGAGTAGGAGTAGTGATAGCAGCTCAGATTGATTGGTTTCTATGTGCTATAACCCTAGGCAGTAGGCTGTATTTTTTGTGTGCAGTTCAGTAAACTAACATAAAATTCACCACTATTGACATTCAGTGTGCTGTACAACCTTCCCCACTATCTAGTTCTAGAACATTGTCATCACCCCAGAATGAAACTTCTCCCATTAAGCCGTTACTCTCCATTCTTCTCTCCCCACCAGCTCCTGGCAGCCACCAAACTGTGAGCTGTCCCTATAGATTTGCCCCTTCTGAGCATTTCATACAGTGGGGTCACGCGGTTTATGGCCTCCTGTGTCTGGCTTCCTTCACTCCGCTACTGTTTTCAAGGTCCGTCCACGTTGCATCATGCGGCACCACTTCATTCGCTTTCTGGCTCAGTGATACTCCATGGCCGGGTGCACCACATTTTGTCTGTCTGTTCATCAGCTGATGGACATTGGACTTCTCCTGTCTTTTAGCTCTTGGGAACAGGGCTGCTGTGAAAGTTTGAGTACAGGTTTTTGTTTGAACACCTGTTTTTAGTTCTTCATAGTGGGTACCCAGAAATGCATTCGCTGGTTGTGTAGACATTCTATGTTGAACTTACTGAGGAACCATAGGCACTATTTTTTTTTTTTGAGAGGGCATCTCTCATATTTATTGATCAAATGGTTGTTAACAACAATAAAATTCTGTATGGGGGGGTCAATGCTCAATGTACGATCATTAATCCACCCCCAGCCTAATTTTCATCACTCTCCAATCTTCTGAAGCATAACGAACAAGTTCTTACATGGTGAACAAATTCTTACATAGTGAGTAAGTTCTTACATGGTGAACAGTACAAGGGCAGTCATCACAGAAACTTTCAGTTTTAATCACGCATTATCAACTATAAACAGTCAGGTCAAAAATGAATATTCGTTTGATTTTTATACTTGATTTATATGTGGATCCCACATTTCTCCCTTTATTATTATTATTATTTTTATTTTTAATAAACTGCTGAAGTGGTAGGTAGATGCAAGATAAAGGTAGAAAACATAGTTTAGTGTTTTAAGAGAGCAAATGTAGATGATCAGGTGTGTGCCTGTAGACTGTGTGTTAATCCAAGCTAGACAAGGGCAATAAAACATCCACAGATGCAGAAGATTTCTCTCAAAACAGAGGGGGTGAGGTTCTGAGCCTCACCTCTGTTGATCCCCAATTTCTCACCTGATGGCCCCCCTGCGACTGTGCCTGTCTTAGGTTGTTCCTCCCTTGAGGAATCTTACCCGTCTCTGGCTAACCAGCCGTCTTCCGGGGCCATACAGGGAAATGTAAAGTTGGTAAGTGAGAGAGAAGCCATATTGTTTGCAAAGGTTAGCTTTTTACTACTTTGCAGATTTATGCCCTGTGGCTTCTATGCCCAGCATTTGTCTTGAGGTATCTTTACCACTTGGAGGAATTATGATACTCGGTAAATTCGATATGAGGCACAAATTCTATTTAAGGGTTGTAATTAGGAAGGAAGAAGAAAAGCTATAGAGGTAGCAGACGGAAGAAAACATGGGAGGATTGATTATTTCTTGACATATCTTCTTGTAGAGTAACTTAAGCATGTATAGGTTTTAACTACTAATTAAATTGTGCACACACATTAACATAATAGGAATACAGTTACATAACCAAAGCAGATCTATAATTACCAGCCATCTCCAGTGAAGCCAAGAAAACCAGTTAGGCACCCTAGGCATTTGTGAAAATTTGTCTATGATATGATGGATATTGTCCAACTGTACTTGAACAGTCTGAGAGAAATCAGACAAATTAAAACAACCCATTCCTGGGAACTGTTTACATCCCATATGTTCTTTTAACAGTAGATAGTCTGTAGTTGTAAGATTTTGGAGCGCTACAACTTGCACTTCTCCTAATTCTTGGTTGAGTTCCAACAGTTTAGATCCAGTCAAATTTGTTGTTTTACTGTATGCACAGGCCAGCTTAGATATCTTCTTCTTCATTCCCATGGCAAGTCCAGGAACTGGTGGGATGGATGCAGCTACAACTGCAGCATCGCCTGGATCTTTGTTGAGGTTTTTTGATCATCATCTTCTGGTATGACTCTTCCAGAGAGTGCTGATGTTGGAAGTTCTTCATATCGTATCTTAGTTCATTTTCTGGGTAGCCAAATTAGGCTTTGATCCTCTGTATAAACACAAATGGACCCTTTGCCCACACTTTGATATGCCCTTTATACCATTGTGTAGAACTCATTGGAGGTCACCACACAGGAACTGCTTTTTTTTTTTTTGTTGATCTTATCTTTAATCTACACTTACATGAAGAATATTATGTTTACTAGGCTCTCCCCTATACCAGGTACCCCCTATGAACCCCTTTACAGTCACTGTCCATCAGCTTAGCAAAATGTTGTAGAGTCACTACTTGTCTTCTCTGTGTTGTACAGCCCTCCCCTTTCTCCCTCCCCCCCATGCATGCTAATCTTAATACCCCTCTTCTTCTTTCCCCCTCCTTATCGCTCCCTACGCACCCATCCTCCCCAGTCCCTTTCCCTTTGGTACCTGTTAGTCCATTCTTGGGTTCTGTGATTCCGCTGCTGTGTTGTTCCTTCAGTTTTTCCTTTGTTCTTATACTCCACAGATGAGTGAAATCATTTGGTATTTCTCTTTCTCTGCTTGGCTTATTTCACTGAGCATAGTACCCTCCAGCTCCATCCATGTTGCTGCAAATGGTAGGATTTGCCCTCTTTCGTATGACTGAGTAGTATTCCGTTGTGTATATGTACCACATCTTCTTTATCCATTCATCTATCGATGGACATTTAGGTTGCTTCCAATTCTTGGCTATTGTAAATAGTGCTGTGATAAGCATAGGGGTTCATCTGTCTCAAACTTGATTGCTGCGTTCATAGGGTAAATTCCTAGGAGTGGAATTCCTGGGTCAAATGGTAAGTCTGTTTTGAGCATTTTGAGGAACCTCCATACTGCTTTCCACAATGGTTGAACCAATTCACATTCCCACCAGCAGTGTAGGAGGGTTCCTCTTTCTCCACAGCCTCGCCAACATTTGTTGTTGTTTGTCTTTTGGATGGCAGCCATCCTTACTGGTGTGAGGTGATACCTCATTGTAGTTTTAATTTGCATTTCTCTGATAATTAGTGATGTGGAGCATCTTTTCATGTGTCTGTTGGCCATCTGTATTTCTTTTTTGGAGAACTGTCTGTTCAGTTCCTCTGCCCATTTTTAATTGAATTATTTGATTTTTGTTTGTTGAGGCGTATGAGCTCTTGATATATTTTGGACATCAAGCCTTTCTCGGATGTGTCATTTACAAATAAATTCTCCCATACTGTAGGGTTCCTTTTTGTTCTATTGATGGTGTCTTTTGCTGTACAGAAGCTTTTCAACTTAATGTAGTCCCACTTGCTCATTTTTGCTGTTGTTTTCCTTGCCCGGGGAGATATGTTCAAGAAGAGGTCACTCATGTTTATGTCTAAGAGGTCTTTGCCTATGTTTTTCTCCATGAGTTTAATGGTTTCATGACTTACATTCAGGTCTTTGATCCATTTTGAATTTACTTTTGTATATGGGGTTAGACAAAGGTCCAGTTTCATTCTCCTACATGTAGCTGTCCAGTTTTGCCAGCACCATCTGTTGAAGAGACTGTCATTTTGCCATTGTATGTCCATGGCTCCTTTATCAAATATTAATTGACCATATATGTTTGGGTTAATGTCTGGAGTTTCTAGTCTGTTCCACTGGTCTGTGGCTCTGTTCTTGTGCCAGTACCAAATTGTCTTGATTACTATGGCTTTAGAGTAGAGCTTGAAGTTGGGGAGTGAGATCCCCCCTACTTTATTCTTCTTTCTCAGGATTGCTTTGGCTATTCGAGGTCTTTGGTGTTTCCATATGAATTTTTGAATTATTTGTTCCAGTTCATTGAAGAATGTTGCTGTTAATTTGATAGGGATTGCATCAAATCTGTATATTGCTTTGGGCAGGATGGCCATTTTGACGATATTAATTCTTCCTAGCCACGAGCATGGGATGAGTTTCCATTTCTTAGTGTCCCCTTTAATTTCTCTTAAGAGTGACTTGTAGTTTTCAGGGTATAGGTCTTTCACTTCTTTGGTTAGATTTATTCCTACCTATTTTGTTCTTTTTGATGCCATTGTGAATGGAATTGTTTTCCTGATTTCTCTTTCTATTGGTTCATTGTTAGTATATAGGAAAGCTACAGATTTCTGTGTGTTAATTTTGTATCCTGCAACTTTTCTGTATTCTGATACAGTTCTAGTAGTTTTGGGGTGGAGTGTTTAGGGTTTTTTATGTACAATATCATGTCGTCTACAAATAGTGACAGTTTAACTTCTTCTTTACCAATCTGGATTCCTTGTATTTCTTTGTTTTGTCTGATTGCCGTGGCTAGGACCTCCAGTACTATGTTAAATAACAGTGGGGAGAGTGGGCATCCCTGTCTGGTTCCCGATCTCAGAGGAAAAGCTTTCAGCTTCTCGCTGTTCAGTATGATGTTGGCTGTGGGTTTATGATATATGGCCTTTATTATGTTGAGGTAGTTGCCCTCTATTCCCATTTTGCTGAGAGTTTTTATCATGAATGGATGTTGAATTTTGTCAAATGCTTTTTCAGCATCTATGGAGATGATCACGTGGTTTTTGTCTTTCTTTTTGTTGATGTGCTGGATGATGTTGATGGATTTTCGAATGTTATGCCATCCTCGCATCCCTGGGATGAATCCCACTTGGTCATGGTGTATGATCCTTTTGATATATTCTTGAATTCAGTTTGCTAATATTTTACTCAATATTTTTGCATCTACATTCATCAGGGATATTAGTCTGTAATTTTCTTTTTTGGTGGGGTCTTTGCCTTGTTTTGGTATTAGGGTGATGTTGGCTTCATTGAATGAGTTTGGGAGTATTCCCTCCTCTTCTATTTTTGGAAAACTTTAAGGAGAATGGGTATTATGTCTTCTCTGTGTGTCTGATAAAATTCTGAGGTAAATCCGTCTGGCCTGGGTGCTGTGTTCTTGGGTAGTTTTTTGATTACTGTTTCAATTTCATTGCTTGTAATTGGTTTGTTTAACTTTTGTGTTTCTTCCTAGGTCAGTCTTGGAAGGTTGTATTTTTCTAGGAAGTTGTCCATTTCTTCTAGGTTTTCCAGCTTGTTGGCATATAGGTTTTCATAGTAGTCTTGAAAAATTCTTTGTATTTCTGTGGAGTCTGTCTTGATTTTTCCATTCTCATTTCTGATTCTGTTGATTTGTGTTGATTCTCTTTTTCTCTTAATAAGTTTGGCTAGAGGCTTATCTATTTTGTTTATTTTCTCAAAGAACCAGCTCTTGGTTTCATTGATTTTTGCTATTGTTTTATTCTTCTCAATTTTGTTTATTTCTTCTCTGATCTTTATTATGTCCCTCCTTCTGCTGACTTTAGGCCTCATTTGTTCCTCTTTCCAATTTCCATAATTGTGATGTTAGACTATTCATTTGGGATTGTTCTTGATTCTTCAAGTGTGCCTGGATCGCTATATACTTTCCTCTTAAGACTGCTTTCGCTGCATCCCACAGAAGTTGGGGATTTGTGTTATTGTTGTTATTTGTTTCTGTATATTCCTTGATCTCTATTTTAATTTGTTCGTTTATCCATTGATTATTTAGAAGCATGTTGTTAAGCTTCCATGTGTTTGTGAGCCTTTTTGTTTTCTTTGTAGAATTTATTTCTAGTTTTATACCTTTGTGGTCTGAAAAATTGGTTGGTAGAATTTCAGTATTTTGGAATTTACTGAGGCTCTTTTTGTGGGCTAGTATGTGGTCTATTCTGCAGAATGTTCCATGTGCACTTGAGAAGAATGTATATCCTGTTGCTTTTGGATGTAGAGTTCTATAGATGTCTATTAGGTCCATCTGCTCTACTGTGTTGTTCAGTGCTTCCGTGTCCTTACTTATTTTCTGCCTGGTGGATCTATCCTTTGGGGTGAGTTGTGTGTTGAAATCTCCTAAAATGAATGCATTGCAGTCTATTTCCCCCTTTAGTTCTGTTAGTATTTGTTTCACATATGCTGGTGCTCCTGTGTTGGGTGCATATATATTTAGAATGGTTATATCCTCTTGTTGGACTGATCCCTTTATCATTATGTAGTGTCCTTCTTTATCTCTTGTTACTTTCTTTGTTTTGAAGTCTATTTTGTCTGATACTAGTACTGCAACCCCTGTTTTCTTCTCGCTGTTGTTTGCCTGAAATATGTTTTTCCATCCCTTGACTTTTAGTCTGTGCATGTCTTTGAGTTTGAGGTGAGTTTCTTGTAAGCAGCATATAAATGGGTCTTGCTTTTTTATCCATTCTATTACTCTGTGTCTTTTGATTGGTGCATTAAGTCCATTTACATTTAGGGTGACTATTGAAAGATATGTCCTTATTTCCATTGCAGGCTTTAGATTCGTGGTTACCAAAGATTCAAGGTTAGCCTCTTTAGTATCTTACCGCCTAACTTAGCTCGCTTATTGAGCTGTTATATACACTGTCTGGAGATTCCTTTCTTCTCTCCCTTCTTATTCCTCCTCCTCCATTCTTCATATGTTGTGTGTTTTGTTCTGTGCTCTTTTTAGGGGTGCTCCCATCCAGAGCAGTCCCTGTAGGATGCCCTGTAGAGGTGGTTTGTGGGAAGCAAATTCCCTCAGCTTTTGCTTGTCTGGGAATTGTTTAATCCCGCCATCATATTTATATGATAGTCGTACTGGATACAGTATCCTTGGTTCAAGGCCCTTCTGTTTCATTGCATTAAATATATCATGCCATTCTCTTCTGGCCTGTAGGGTTTCTGTCGAGAAGTCTGATGATCGCCTGATGGGTTTTCCTTTATAGGTGACCTTTTTCTCTCTAGCTGCTTTTAAAACTGTTTCCTTGTCCTTGATCTTTGCCATTTTAATTATTATGTGTCTTGGTTTTGTCCTCCTTGGATCCTTTCTGTTGGGGGTTCTGTGTATTTCCGTGGTCTGTTCAATTATTTCCTCCCCCAGTTTGGGGAAGTTTTCAGCAATTATTTCTTCCAAGATACTTTCCATCCCTTTTCCTCTCTCTTCTTCTTCTGGTACCCCTATAATACGGATATTGTTCCTTTTGAATTGGTCACACAGTTCTCTTAATATTGTTCCATTCCTGGAGATCCTTTTATCTCTCTCTGTCAGCTTCTATGCGTTCCTGTTCTCTGGTTTCAATTCCATCAATGGCCTCTTGCATCTTATCCATTCTTCTTATAAATCCTTCCAGAGTTAGTTTCATTTCTGTGATCTCCTTTCTGGCATCTGTGATCTCCCTCCGGACTTCATCCCATTTGTCTTGTGTATTTCTCTGCATCTCTGTCAGCATGTTTATGATTTTTATTTTGAATTCTTTGTCAGGAAGACTGGTTAGATCTGTCTCCTTCTCTGGTGTTTCTGTGATCTTGGTTTGCCTGTAATTTTTTCTTTTCATGGTGATAGAAATAGTTTGCATAGCTGGGACAAGTGACGGCTGGAACTTCCCGTCTTGTTGGTTTGTGGCCTTCCTCTCCTGAGAGAATAGCGACCTCTAGTGTCTTGTGCTGGGCAGCTGGATGTAGACGGGTATTCTTATTCTTGCCCGGCTGGTATGGGGTTTATCTCCGCTGTTGCGGTGGGGGTGGCCTGGCTTGGGCTGCTGCTCCAAAGTGGTGGAGCCCCATTGGAGGGGGAGCGGCCGGGAGGCTATTCTTGTCCATAAGGGGCCTCCGTGCTCCTTGCTGCCCAGAGGGTTAGAGTGTCCAGAGATCCCTGGATTCCCTACCTCTGGGCTAAGTGTCCCTCCCTGCCACTTTAAGACTTCGAAAAAGCACTCACCAAAACAAATCGACCACAAAAAAAAAATGGCCGCTCATTTTTCTTTATTCTCTGGTGCCAGGCTCTGGCACCCGCTCACCGGTCTGGCTTCCCTGTTTCCCTAGTATTGGGGTCCCTGTCCCTTTAAGACTTCCAAAAAGCACTCAGCACAACAACACAACAACAACAACAACAAAAAAAAATGGCTGCTCGCTTTTCGTTTGTTCTCCGGCGCCAGTCTCCGATACCCGCTTGCCGGTCTTGCTGCCATGTTTCCCTAGTATTGGGGTCCCTGTCCCTTTAAGACTTCCAAAAAGCACTCGCCAAAACAAAACAACAACAACAACAACAACAACAAAAAAAAGATGGCCACTCAGTTTCCTTTTGTCCTCCAGCGCTGGCCTCTGGTACCCGCTCACCGGTCCTGCCCTGTTTCCCTAGTATCCAGGGCCCCGTGCATGCACTGTGTCTGCTCCCTGTTCTGGATGGCTCGGGCTGGGTGCTCAGCAGTCCTGGGCTCCCTCCCCCTCCCTGCTGACTCCTCTCCTCCCACCGGGAGCTGGGGGGAGGGGCACTTGGGTCCCACTGGGCGGGGGTTGTATCTTACCCCCTTCACGAGGTGCTGGATTCTCACAGGTGTGGTTGTGGTCTGGATGTTGTCCTGTGTCCTCTCGTCTTTATTGTAGGAAGAGTTGTCTTTGTTATATTTTCATAGATATATGTGGTTTTGGGAGGAGTTTTCCGCTGCTCTACTCACGCCGCCATCCTGGCTCCGCCCAACCATAGGCACTATTCTTATCTTCACTTCATATGGCGGGAACTGTGAGTGGGGGCCCAGGGTTCCTTGGCCGTGGTGGCCAGGTTTATCTTCCTCCAGGCTGAAGTCACACAGTAGTCAGATTTATCTTTGAAAAATACCCATCTGGCCTTGTTACTTCCTGGCTGAAAACCCTGTGGTGATGGCCCCCTAAGCCTTTCAGATGATGTTGCAAGTCGCTAGCCTGCTCTTGCAGGCCCTTCGGGACCCAGGCTGTGTCTTCCGCCACCTGCGATCCTGCTCATGCCATTTTCTCTGCCTGGGTCACCCTCCTCCTGGCCTGGCTCACTGTCCTCTGCCCAGGCGTCACCTCATGGAAAGCCTTCTTTGTCCTTTGAGCAGGTTAGGGGCCTCCGCTCCCCCACCCCCAGGCTTCCAGGCGCCCCTGGCCCTGCCCCCGTTCCACTGTGTCATGTGGCCGGCTTGCCTGTCGGCTCCTCTGCAGACTGTGAACTCCCTGGAGCAGGCCTGGCTCTGGCTTCTTCTAGTCCTTCCAGCATCCAGCATGGGGGTCATCAAATCTGAATTAACTACATGTCAGGGAAGTTCACCACTGCGTCCAAACACTGTCGAGCTTGGCAGCCCGTTGTGATGTACCCACTTCAGTGAGAGTGTCACACAAACAGGATTATCATAGAGCTTGGTTTTTGCACATATGAAATGCAGGTAAGAATTCTGAGTTTGGAATGTTGCTTGAAAGACTAAAAAGGGAGTAAGATGTGGCCTTTGGTGAAAATTCAATGAAGATTTGGTGGTCAAGAGTAATTTTGAAGGGGTTGTGAAGGATTTTGTCCCGAGAGTCAGGGATTCTAAAATCCTACCCTGAGAGTCACTCACTCCAAAAGGGTGAGCTGTATACAGAGTGGGAATCACAATGTTCAGAGTGGCTCAGGCCCCTGTGACCCAGTGTGGGACTCCTGATGACAGGCTGGGCTGGAACCTGAGCCCCACAGAGGCGGCTGTGGGAGGAGGGCCGCTGGCCCCGACTGCTGGGTGTAAATCCCAGGTCCACTATGGGCTGGCTGCGTGAGCTTACCTGTACTTTGGCATTCTAGCTGGTTTGGTAAAATATAGACCCAAACAGTGCTCAGTTAATAGTACTGTGGGAAGTAAATGGATTAATGTATGTCAAGCACTTGGAACCTTCTCTGGTGCTCAGTGTCTTCTCAACACACGTTAGCTACAGTGATGGTGGTGGTGGTGGTGGTGGTGGTGGTGGTGGTGATTACAGTGGTGGTGGTGGTGGTGGTGTTGGGGATGGTGGTGGTGACAGAGATGGTGGTGATAAAGGTGGTAGGGAGTATGTGGAGCCTCCTCCTTCCCATAAAGCTACAACTTGGGCCTTACCCTTCTTTAGCCATCTTCATGGAAGAAGAAAGTTGTGTGCAAGTCAAGGGAGCAAGGATGTAGCTTAATGTAGCAACACCGATCAGTAAGCTTGAGAAAAAGCAAATGAGAGTTGTCAGTGGGTGCCCGTAGGAGGCCGTCCCCACCTAGATTTGCTTGTCGCTTAGCTCCAGTGGAAGCAGGGATCGCAGTGAGGAAGCGGACACACCCCGTGGGGTCCGCAGAGCCGGTCCCGGCCTAGCCGGCTCCTAGATATAAGCATTCATTCCTGCATCTGTGTGGCTAACTTAAGCTAGGCCCTGCTCCCCTGCCCTGCCACACTGCCTCTACTTTTCACATTCTCTTGGTCATGTGACTGACTGGCAGGGTGGAAGGCCAGACCTCTAGGTGGAGGTTCAGAGAAGATGGAGGTGGGAAGAGGAAGAGAAGTGAAGTGGCCTCATGCAGCTAGCCAGTTCCACTTCATGAAACAGGGAGGAATGAGAGAAAGAGAGAGGCAGACAGAGAGAGACACAGAGACGTTCCTGCCTTTTATGGGACACTGACCCTGCCTGCCTCTGACTCTGTCCCAGTCCTTGTTTCTGGTTCTTATCAATCAGGCATGTAACTCCTCCCATGGCGTGAGAGGTTGCGACTGAAATGGTTTTAGAAAACTACACAGCCCCCTGGACAGTAAGCAGTGTGATCTAGTGCGGAAACACACACACTTGGGAGTCAAGCAGAGCTAGCTCTCATTTTTTAGCTGTGGACTTTGATTGATTATTTAATCTCTCTGCATATCCATGTATCAGTAGAGTAGGGATAATACATCCCCGATGGGACTGATGGAGACTGAATGATAAGGAGCATGTAAAACGCTTCATGAGTTTCCTGGGGCTGCCATAACAAATGATCACAAACTGGGGAGCTTAGAATAACAAAAACTTATTCTGTCACAGTTCTGGAGGCCGGAAGTCTGGAATCAAGGTGTGGGCAGGGCCATGCTCCCTTTGGCTCTAGAGAAGAGTCCTTCTGGGTCTCTCCTAGCTTGTGGTGGTTCCTGGAAATCCTTGCTTCTAGCTACATCACTCCAGTCTCTGCCCCCGTGGTTGTACGGCCTTCCTTGTGTGTCTGTCTTCACATCTCCCCATCCTTCTAAGGACACAGTCATTGGATTTAGGACCCACCCTAGCCCAGTATGACCTCATCTTAAGTTAATTATGTCTATAAAGATCTTATTTACAAATATGGGCACATTGATTGGAACTGGAGTTTAAGACTTCAGCATATCTTTTTGGAGAACACAGTTCAACCAACTATATGCACCTACCCCAGGGACGGGCATGTTGTTGGTGACCCAGTAATTCCCTTTACCTCCCCATTCTTTCTAAAGCTAAAAAAAGTATTTGCCTTCTGTGAGAGAGCAACCTTGAAAGTAGATCTCTGATCTATAACCCCATTTTTCTCTTTAGACACAGCTTTTTTGTCTCCTTTCCATCAATATTTTTTTAATGCAACCTCTTTGCAGTGCTGTTCATATTTATCTGGTTTATTGACGTTTTTTCCTTATCTAGTAGGTACACAAATCAGGATGCAGAGGATTATTTCCAGCACAGTGGAGACCTTGCGTTTCATTTTGGTACTTATCAAAATATAAGATTTAGAATCAGGAGGATGTTAAATAAGGGAACCGACTTGGTTCCCTGACCGTCTCTGATAACAGCCTCTGTGAACAGAGACCGATGCGTCAGAGGCAAGTCATTATGTGGCATCACATTGATTCAGATTCCAATACATGTCACCAAAGCTCCTGTTTCTGCCCTAACTTGGCTTTGACTGTCTGGAAGGTCAGGTTGGCCTTGTCGTTCTGTCAGAAAAACTTAATCTTGACTACAGCCTGCATGGTTACCAGTGAGGAATGAGTTGTTGTCCTCCAGCTCCTAAATAATACATTTAATAATCTGCAGAAATTTTTAATTAAACTTGTCACAGGTTGGCTTCTCTGAAAGCAGATGCTGAGACAGAGTTTGGGATGTAATATGTTTACCAGTTACCTTCTCTGGCCTGAGACTGCTATCCTTGGAAAGATCTGCTTACAAGCTTGGTTGGCATCTGGGAATTTGGATTTTAGGAGGGTTGCCACCATTCCCCAAACTGTAAGACGGGCTCACTGTGCCTGAGCTGCTGTTATAAACAGTGTTTTTATGCTAAACAGCTGCTTTCCTTCTGGAGTTGGAAATTTTGGTACCTGCCAGGCAGAGGATGTCTAAGTGATCAGTCCTGAATAAAAAACACAGCGGTGAGTCTCTGATGTGCTTCCATGATGGACATTTCATGTGAGTTGTCACACCCGTTGCTGGAGGAATTAAGCATGTCCTATGTGATTCCACTGGGAGAGGGCTCTAGAAGCTTTCTCCAGGTGTCCTCAGGATTTCGCCTCACATGTCTTTTCCCTTTGCCCATTTTGCTTTGTATATTCTGGGTGTAATAAACCATAGCTATGAGAAAGATTGTATGCTGAGTTTTGTGAGTTCTCCTAGTAATACATGCCCATTGTAGAGAGCTTAGAAAACACAGAAACATAAAGAAAAATTCATCAAGTAATCACACTCAACACAATTCTGGAGGATTTTCCTCATAGGTTACATATGTATATGTGTGCATATGTATTATTTTTATTTCATTTTATTTATTTTCCCCCAGATTCTCTTTATTTTTTTAATTAAAATATGGCTGAATCATAATGTTATATTGGTTTCAAGTGTATAACATAGTGATGCAACAGTTGTATACATTGCTAAGTGCTTACCACAATAGGTGGTATGATTGTCAGCACACTGATTATTTTTATTAGGATTTTATTGTGTATACAGTTTTGTATCTTCTTTAAAAATTTAACATTAAGATAAGCATTAAAAATACTATTAAAAATTCAACACACAAAGATCAGTTGTGTTTATACACACTTAGTAGTGAACAATCCAAAAAGGGAATTAAGGCAATTTCATTTATAGTAGCATCAAAGAGAATGAAATACTTGGGAATTAACCAGGAGGCCAAAGACTTATACACTAAAAACTACCAAGCACTGCTGAGAGAAATTAAAGAAGACACAAATAAATGGGAGTCATCCCAGGTACATCAACTGGGACATTTCATAGGGTATGAGCTACAGATTCAGTACAATATCTGTCAAAATCCCAGTGGCATTTTTTGTGAAAATAGAAAAACCTATTCTAACATAAATATAGAATCTCAAGGGAACCTGAATAGCAAACACAGTCTTGGAAAAGGACAAAGAGGTGGTCTCACACCTCCAGACTGTAAAACGCACTACAAAGTTACAATAATCAAAACAGTGTGGTACTGGCATCAAGACAGACAAATAGACTGATGGAACAGAATCAAGTGCCCAGGAAAAAAAACCTTGCATGAAAGTCAAATGATTTTCAACAAGAAAAGCAAGACAATTCAATGTGGAAGGGACAGTCATTTCAACAAATGATGTTGGGGAAACTGGCTATACACATAAGAATGAAGCTGGGCCCTTACCTTTCAGCATATACAAAAAACTAACCAACATGGATCAAAAACTTAAATGTAAGAGCTGACACTATAAAACTCTTAGAAGAAAACTTAGGGGCAAACTTTCATGACACTGGCTTTGGCATGATTCTTGGATATGACTGCCACAAAAGAAAAAAAAGAGAAGTTGGACTACATCAAAGTTAGAAACTGCATCACAAGATACAGTCAGCAGAGTGAAAAGCAACCCATGGAATGGGAGAAGGTATTTACAATTGTGCAACTGACAGTGGGTTAACATTTATACCACATAAAATATTCCTATGTCTTAGTCGGTTTAGTCTGCTATAGCAAATTACCATAGACTGGGTGGCTTAAACAACATACACTTATTCTCACAGTTCTTTAGGCTGATTAAGTCCAGGATCGAAGTGCCAGCAGATACGGTTTCTGGTGAGAGCCCACTTCCTGGTTGGTAGATGGCCATCTTATCATTGTACCCTCACACAGCAGAGAGCAGAAAGAGCTCTGGCCTTTTTATTCCCTTGTAAGAAGACTAATTCCATTCATGAGGGCACTACCTTCTTGACCTGATTACCTTTCCAAAGGCCCCATCTCCTAATAACAGCACATTGGGGGTTAGGATTTTATCCTATGAATTTTGGAGGAACACAAAACATTCAGTTCATAGTGTCATCAACTCAACATTAATAAAAAGCAACTTCATTAAAAATGGGCAGAGGACTTGAATAGACATGTCTCCAACGAAGAGCTACAATGAGATACCACCTCATACCTATTAAGGTGGCTGCCATCAAACAAAACAAAACAAAACAAAACAAAACAAAACCAGAATGTAACCATTGATGAAATGTGGAAAAATTAGCATCCTTGTGCACTGTTAGTTGAAATGAAAAATGGTGCAGCCCATAAGGAAACAGTATAGCTGTTTCTCAAAATATTAAAGATAAAATTACTGTGTGATCCACAATTCCACTTTTGAGTATATATACCCCAAAGTTGAACACACTGTCTTCAGCATTATTCACAATAGGTAGAAGGTGGTAACAACCCAAGTGTCCATTGATGGATGAGGATATAAGCAAAATGTGGTCTGTTCATACAATGGAATATTATTCAGTCTTAAAAAGGAAAGAAATTCTAACATAGGCTACAACATGGATGAACCTTGAGGGTATTAGTTATGTGAGTCAAAAAAGATGAATACTGAATGACTTCATTTATATGAGGTCCCTAGAATAGTCAAATTCATGAGACAGAAAGCGAATGGTATTGCCAGGGCCTGGGGGGAGGGAAACGTGGAATGGGGAGTTGTTTAATGGGGACAGTGTTTCAGTTTTGCAAGATGAAAACTGAAGATGGTTGGTGGTGATGGTTGCAGAACAATATGGTTGTACTTGTTGCAACTGAACTGGTCACCTAAAAATGGTTAAGATGGTAAATGTTGTGTTACGTGTATTTTACTACATTTAAAAAAATATTCCAAATCTTCATTTAAATGGTTGAATATTCAGAACTCCAAGGGAACAGGGAAAACTTGAAGCTCCTAGAAAGCAAAACCAGATCCTTCTGAGAGCTCATCAGGCACACTTATGACACAAGCCCACTTGCCAGTGTTCTGAAGGAAAATGATTACGGACCTGAGTTATAGATCCAGCCACGCTATCAATCAGATGAGGTCAGAGTAGCAGTATTTTAAGACATGAGAGATAAAAAGTATTTTCTAAACAAATTTAATTGAGAACAAATAAATACTGAGAATGAGAATATTCCATCAAATTGGAAAGAAAAAAAAGAATGTGGTCCAAGAAACATAGCTTTACTTTAATCCACAATGTTGTGACAATACAGAAAGCTGTAAAGAGAGAGCTCCAAATAACAGCAGTCAGCAAGCCTAGGAAGTAACCAGCCTGATTAGATCAGAATGTCAAAGAACTCCGGGAATGATGACTTAAAGGGAAAAAAAAAATTCATTCCTTACAACAAATAATATCATTAAGGAAATGGGTATAAATCAGAAGAGAAGAGAAAGGCAATGAGAAACCTCAGGAAAAAGAAAAAGCTACACAAAAAGAAGTGTTGGTCCAAATTGAAGGGAACTAAAGACATGGCATGCTTTTGAATAATTGATAAAGTATGAAAAAGGGACATTAGAATGAAAAAAGTATTCATTAGAAATAGACCACTTTGATGGGCAGCTATTTACAAACAGGGGGTTACATCCAATTACTTTGTTCTGCAGTGAATAACATTTGCCTATTCGTAATAAGAATACTGCCTTCTTACATTTTTTATTTTTAGTTTTTAGAATTAATCTATGAAGACCTCAAAGACTTTATTGTGGTAGCAGAACAAAACATGTATGTTAAAAAAACCTAATAAATTCCAGAAGGAAGAGTTGGGGAAAGAGAGGTGAGCCAGGTGTGAGGCACTAATTTCAGTATCTTTGTTAGCAAAAAAGACAAGAAGATAGATATAGATACTCTGCAAACTTAACCGCTGCAAATACTGAAGTTCACTTCTTAATTTACAGTTACAAAGGTACTAATGGAAAAATGAAAAATAACCAAGAAAATTGGTAGGAAATATGGGGAGGGATATTTATAGGTTATAAACTACAAATTTGTAGGGTAAAAAATTTGTGACTTAAATCCATACCTGTCATAGCAGGAATTCAGCAAGTAATGTGTAATGTTGGTAAAGCAAGAAATAAAGACACATGCACAGTTTTTAGAGTATTTAAGTTAACTAGCCCTCTGGTTAATTAAGCCATAGAAACGAAAAACAGTATGTGTTTAAGATGCCTCTGGGAGCAGGATTAGAAGTCAATAGGAGAGCGTAACCCAGGAAATTTGCTTTGCTTTTTAAACCCTTCACTTCTGTTAAGAACTTCCCCCCACTAGTATGCATACATTATTCTGCTTTTTAACTCTAATAAAATGACTGCATTATTGCCCATTATACGGATGGAGTAATTTATAGAAGCTTAAAATATTTAACCATTGTCCCTATCATGGGGCATTTAGGATACATACACATGTCTGTTACTTTATGTAATCCTCTGTAAAACAGCTTTATGTATAAATACATCCTTGTGCATATTTCTGGATCAAACCAACCTTGTCTGTAAATCCCTCTGCATAGTTTGAATTATTTCCTGAGGAGAAAATCCTAGATATGAAATTGCTTGGCTGAAGTGTTGGCCATGTTAAGGCTTCTTGTTAGGGACAGAGGCTTTTTTTCCCTTTTATTTTCAAGTATAGACATTTTGGTGTAAACACTCCATAGGATGAAAGTATGATCACAAGGTGTGGGTCCTAGTCCAGACCTTTTTTGAGGCCACCTTCTGACAGCATCATGGATTAATGGCCTCCACACGGCTTCTCTGTTACTGTACCAGAGGGGTTGCCCTCTATTCCAAAGCCCCAAAGGAAGGCAGGGCAAGATTCACTCAAGTTTAGGGAGCAAGTATTTGGGCCAGACATCTTTCAACAATTTCATCCGACTTGATTCTATGCTTCTATTCCTCAGTACGATCCTTGAAGGGCTCCTGTATGTTTTACAAGGGAAGGAGTGGAGGCAAAGAGAGATGAAGCAATTTGCCCAATGCCACATGCCCAGTGAGGGGCAGAGATGGGTACCACACACAGGTGGGGGTCCAGAGTCCTCCCTTACCTGTGAACAGGAAACAGACCTGGGTCAGACCCAGTCACTGCCCCCATAAAGAGTATACTCATGTTAATGGAGAGAGGATCCCTTTCTAATTAGCTTTGAGCTTATAGCCTGGTACGTGGTAGACACCCAGTAAATATTTGTTGATTAAATAGATGCCGCAAGCTTTCCACTAAGTGCCTCTCTATCATTTTATTTAATCCTCATGCTGTGAGGTATTTTTATCCCCATTTTGCAGACAAGACAACTGAGGTTTCCAAAGGTCAAGCCATTTTCCCAAGGTATCAGAGCTGTTTTGACACAGGAGGCATGCATTTCAGGCCTGTAGGATTTGAAATCCAGAGCTCTTTATTTTGCTCAGAGTGTTATGGGGAGAATTCAAGAGTTAATGTTTGTGAAACCCTTAGCAGCCCACAGGTTCTCAGAGTATGGCCCCTATACAAGCAGTACGGCAGGATCCCCTGGGAACTTGTTAGAAATGCCACTTCTCAGGCCCTGGCCCAGGTCTAGAGAGGCAGAAACTCAGAGGGTGGGGCCCAGCAATCCATTCTCCCAGGGGGAGCCCCTCCGGGGAGTTGTGATGCCTGCTCAGGTGTGAGAGTGCAGCCTTGCCCAAAGCCTGCCCCAAGCCGACAGCCCACACGACATCTGCTGCTGCTGGCATCACTTTCTAGATGCCAAAGAAATGATGGAGGTGGAGCAGAATGTGGAGTGTCTAGAACTCACCGGCTTCTCGCAGTTGTTTAAGGCCGGATGCTCGGGGCTGTGGCTGGCTGAGTCCTGAGGAGCCTTGGGGGAGAGAGGTGCAGACCGGGCATGTGAAGCCCACGAGCTCTAAGGTCCGCGGCCGGGCCCCTCCAGTGCCCCGCAGCTGGCCTGCCTCCCACCATGATGCTTCCCTGTCATGTGCGTCCCCCAGCGTCATCCTGAAGTCCAGGGTGGGCTCACCTCGCACGGGAAGGGTTCCAGGGCAGGGGGAGCAGGCAGCATCAAGGGAGGGCCAGAGCACACCCGTCCCTCGGGCCTCTGCAGAACTCTGCCCCCGACTCGGGACTTTTCTTGGGTCCCAGGTGCTGCCTTACATTTGTCACATGTCTGGTCTGGGAATCTCACATTCTTGAGTGCCTGTGATGTGGCAGGCTTGGGGCGGATGGCCCTGCTGTGATGAAAGCCGCCGTGCTCAGTTCCTTGAAGTATTGTCCCGTTTAACATTTATAAATGTGCTTGCTCTGTGGAAGCCACACTGTAAGGAAACAGGCTGGGGAGGTCCAGGGCCTGTCGCAAGGCAGCCAGAAGGTGGCAGCACTGGGGCCAAACCCAGGTAGCATCTCACGGACTCAGGGCTTGTTCCGCTGTAACTTAGTTGTAACTTGACTTGAAAGGTGGAAAGTGTGACCACGGGCTAATCTCTCTCTCCTGTCCCCGTAGGTTCTGCCAGACCATGGTCTTCATGCTGCAGGGTTCTTCACGGCCTTCATCGGCTCCCTCGGGCTCACCTGGGTCTCACTTTTCTTCCTTGTTCGGTACGAGTGTTTGAAGGGAAACGTGCTCGCCGGATGTCAGGTGAGTGTCCTTGTGCGTCTTCTTCCTGGAGGGTAGCATGGCTGGCGGGAGATGCGAGGTAGAAGTGTATCCCTCACTGCGATGGCCTCACCCCTGGGTGGATGTCAGACTCCCCCGGGGAGCTGTGCTCCAACGCTCATGTCCAGGCCCATCTGCAGAGACTCTGATTAGATTGTCCGGGATGTGTCCCCATCATTAGTCATTTTTAAGAGCTCCCTGGATGATTCTGGCGAACGTCTAGAGCTGAGAACCTCTGCAGTCTAACTGGATAGCTGAGCATCCCCTGCACGGCCAGCTTTGTGTTCATGCCACACCCCAAGTCAGGTCCTAGTGTGCACTCTGCTGAGAAGTCTCTGGGGCTCACTCCCTTACCCTCGGGGAAGTCTGGACTCCTTGGAATGGCTTATAAGCCCCCGAGGCCCAGTTTCTGCCCCCTCTCCTGCCCCTTCCTGCCTCACAGCTCAGCGTCCACTCCACCCGGTAACGGCATTCCCCCTGGAGCGCCGAGCACTCCGCACGCACACTGGATGCACCTCAGTCCTCTGCCCGCTCCTCGGAGTGTGGTTCTGACCCGTCCTGTGATACTCAGCTTGGGCCTTCTCTCCCTGGAAGTTGTCCCTGACCGCTTTCTGGCTAGGTAGGGCCCTCTCTTTGGGTTCCTAGACTAGCTTCTGTAGACCCCCCGGCACTTACCCTAATCTGTGAGGCCCGTCGGTGAACTCCCCAGTCCCTGAATTCCTGTCTTGTTCTGGGTTCCTGAGACCAGGATCCAGATGCAAGTAATTTGGAGTGGAAGTGATCCCAGGGACAGGAAGCGGGCCAGAAGGGAAAGCAGCCGGTTAGTTACCACCGTGGGCACCTGGGGCTCTGCCTTGTGCGGGAGCTCCGGGGACAGTGTAGGACTAGCTTCAAAGTCATCCTGCCTCAGGGGAGCAGGAGCTGGGGTATTTATCCAGCAAGTCCCACTGGTCATCAGTTGAGGACAAGGGGGCAAGAGGGCCAGGACAAAGGTGACATTAGTTCCCAGTCATGGGCTCTAATGGGTCATGGGGGGCCAGCAAAAGCCTTCAGGGAAGGAAGCGTAGGTATTGGCTGGTGGATCTGGGCTATGGGGCACTGAAGTGGCCAGAGTGAGGGGACATGGGCAGAAATGGATGGTGTCTGCTGTAGTCTCCATTGTCTGGTATGGAGCCTGGCACTTACAGGGCACTCAGTAAGTGTGCAAAGGAAGAAATGAGCCCCTGGCCGATCAGTGGACAGACAGGCAGGAAGACAGGGTGACAGTTCGCAGGGTGAGATGAGCCCTGTGGAGCTGCTTCCAGAAGGCACTGCCGGGACTGAGTGCCCTTGTGGGTCATTTGTCTCGGGTCCCAGAGAGCCAGAGCCCCTGTGACTCAGTGTCACGCAGAGGTCCAGTGCCTTGGACATCTGTCCCCCTTCCCCCTGGCTCTGCACTGAGGAAGCAGGCCCATGGAGTTAGATAGCTTGCTTCCAGGGGCCAAGCGCAGGGACCTGGCCTGGGGCCCCCTCCCTGGGGGCTATAAATCCTGTCCCGTGGCTCATTTTGTTCCAGCTTCCGAGAGCGGAGGATTGTCATTTCAAACTGAGATCAGCCCTCAATCTCCTTGGCAGGCAGAAGTGAGGAAACGAAAAATGGCCCACATAAACAGACATTCTAATTCCTTTCCCAAAGCTGTTATCAATCACAGAAGAGCAAAATTTACCCTGTTGCTTTGATGAAAGACGAGGAATCATTCCCTGGAGATTAAAAGCTGATCATCACAACTGCAGAGACAAAAGCAAAGTATTAATTTGATTTACGGTCTGAAGACCCTCTAAGTATTTTCTTCCTACATCACAGAATGAACTCTTCACATTTCTCTTTATTTTTGCCTGTGTGGTGGCAACCAGTGAGACAAAATGCTGTAAAACAGGAGACAGCGCCCAGAGTTAGATCAGCTCGGGATCAAACAGCAGCCCGACTCCTTATGAACTGTGTGGACTTGGGTAATGTCATTTTACCTCCCTGAGCTGCAGTCTCTTTATATGTAAAGTAGAGGGAACAACACTTATTTTGTTGTGATAGTTTTATGATATAATCACACGAGGCCCAGGGACAGGAATTCTTAAATGTTAGCTGTCATTATCACCCATTTCTGCACAGTTAATATTAGGGACAAAACAGATACATCACTATCCGATCAGACGGTTGGACCTAATTATTGATGTCTCTTCCATTTTACAATTCTGTATTCTAATTAGAAACCAGACAGACTTAACTGTGATGTTGAAGTCCATCTGCCAATAGTACAAGGTGATGTTGCTCGTGGTGGTGGTGTTGATTGTGGTGATGGTGGTGGTGATGGTGGTGTGGTGATGGTGGTGATATGATGGTTATGGTGATGGTGATGGTGGTGGTGATGATGCTGGTGTTATGATGGTGGTGGTGATGGTGATGGTGGTGGTGGTGATGGTGGTGATGCTGGTGGTGATGGTGGTGATGATGATTTCGATGGTGATGGTGGTGGTGATGGTGGTGGTGATGGTGATGGTGGTGGTGGTGATGGTGGTCATGCTGGTGGTGATGGTGGTGATGATGATTTCGATGGTGATGGTGATGGTGATGGTGGTGGTGGTGATGGTGGTGGTGATGGTGATGGTGGTGATGGTGGTGATGATGATGGTGATGGTGGTGGTGGTGATGATGATGGTGATGGTGGTGGTGGTGATGGTGGTGATGATGGTGATGATGATGGTGATGGTGATGGTGGTGATGATGGTGATGGTGATGGTGATGGTGGTGGTGATGGTGGTGATGCTGCTGGTGATGGTGGTGGTGGTGGTGATGGTGTTATGGTGGTGATGGTGATGGTGGTGGTGATGATGGTGGTGGTGATGGTGATGGTGGTGATGATGGTGATGGTGATGGTGATGGTGGTGGTGATGGTGGTGATGCTGCTGGTGATGGTGGTGGTGGTGGTGATGGTGTTATGGTGGTGATGGTGATGGTGGTGATGGTGGTGGTTGTGATGGTGGTGGTGATGGTGGTGATGATGCTGGTTGTGATGGTGGTGGTTGTGATGGTGGTGGTGGTGATGATGGTGATGGTGGTGGTGATGGTGGTGATGCTGCTGGTGATGGTGGTGGTGGTGGTGATGGTGTTATGATGGTGATGGTGATGGTCATGGTGGTGATGTGATGGTGGTAGTGATGATGCTGGTGGTGATGGTGGTGGTGGTGATGGTGGTGGTGGTGGTGATGGTGATTATTATGGTGATGATGATAGTGGTGCAGAATTTCTATAGGTCTTTACAGGTTGCAAAGGACTTGGCACTCATTGTTTCATTCTGTGCACAAAACAACCTAGTGCAGGGCTACTGGAATCATGATCCCATTTCTTTAATGGGAAAATGGAGGCTCAGGGAAATCCAGTATCTTGCCTGAGTTTACCCTGCTCCCAAGTGGTGGAGTCAGCCAGCTTCTCTGACTTCAGGTCCACACCTTCCGTCATGGCTTTTCTAGCACATAACATTCAGAAGAAAGCCACTCAGTTGTTGTTTCTGAAATTCTCCTGAAGGTTCGGCATCACGAGAGCAAGCTGGAGCACCCTCAGTTCACCTCGGCCGATGGCGTGAACGAGGATCTTGCTCTGAATGACCAGATGATTGACATTCTCTCTTCAGAGGACCCCGGGAGCATGCTTCAGGCGTTAGAAGAGTAAGAATTGTAAATCCCATTATAATTCCTTAGATTCCAATGCTTTAACTACAGTGGCAAGACAGTGAACACTGAGTATATTTCATTCATTCATTTATTCAATTAATCATTCATTTGTTTCTCGGTAGTCATAATGGAACAACTGCTATGCTTGGTATTTTGGAAAAGGGATGAATAAGACATAGTTCATGCGGTAAGGCTGCCTGATCTTGTGGGGGAGACAAACACCAGCAGAAGTGACTGTAAAAGCTTGATGAGCGCCATGCTAAGGGGAAGAGCGGGGTAGCTGAGCCCAGAAGAGGAACTAATGACCTCTGAGAGGGTCACAGAGATGCTTTCCAGAGGAGGTGATATTTTAACTACTTTTTGAAACATGGGTAGAAGTTTCCTAAGTTGATTAGGGGAAGAAAGGCTTTTCAGGTAGCTTCAAGGATAGGAGATGGGCAAGATACCTTTAATGAAGGGTAAGTAGCTCAGTGTGGTTGATGTGTGGATGGGGGTGTTATGTACAGTACTAATAAAGGGGTGTTATGTACAGTACTAATAAAGGGGTGTTATGTACAGTACTAATAAAGGAAGAGGCAGCCGGAGAGGGGGGCCAGACCGGGCCATGTGATTGCTGAACTGCATTCTGTTCTTTTTATTTATTTATTTATTTATTATTTTTATTTTTATTTATTTATTTTCCAAATCCTAATGATCTTTACTTTTGTCTAATTCAGTGGTGACTAATACACACTGAATGCTAGAAATAATAAAAATCATAAATACAAGTAAATCCTAAAAAGTTTCAAATATATGTTTATGAAGTTAACTGTATGATTTATTTTGGAAAATTAATTCATATTTTCTGATGGCACATTTGAAATGATTCTAATCTCCATGCAGAATATAAACATGACAGTATCTCTCAGTAATAAACAAAATGTACATTCACTATACTAATATAATACATAACTTTCATACTTCAATACTGATTCTCAGGGAGTTCTATACTGTACAATACCTACCCACAACAACGTGAATGTGTTTAATACCATTGACACTTAAAAATGGCTCAGATGGTAAATTTTAGACTACGTATAATTTACAATAAGAAAATAATCTACTGGAAGCCACATTCACAAAAAAAACCAAATCACCTCAATTTGAATTTCATTCCAACTGAGATTTGTGACATAGGGCATGTTCTCGAGGCCAGAAGTCTGAAATCAGATGCACTGGACTGAAATGAAGGAGTCAGAAGGGCCCTGCTCCTTCGGGAGTCTTTAAAGAAGAATTGGTTCCCTGTCTCTTGGGTCTTAATGCAGCTGTCAGCATTCCTTGGCCTGTGGCTGCAGCAATCCGATCTCAGCCTCCATTGCTGCATTGCGTTCTTCTCTGTGTGTATGTCCAAGCGCCCCCCTGGCTCTCTTTTTTCATTGATGCGAAACTCACATAACATAAAATTCATTGAAGTGTTCCGTTAAGTGACATCTGATCTATTCATAATATTTTGCAACCATCATATCTATCTAGTTCTAAAAGATTTTCATTATCCCCAAAGGAGATCTGTCCCCACTAAGCAGTAACACCTCATTCCCCCTGAACCTTGCCATTAGTCACCACTAATCCGCTTTGGTCTGTATGGATTCACCTATTCTGGATGGTTCGTATAAAAGCAATAACCAAATATGGGACTTTTTTTGTTTGGCTTCTTTTACTTAGCATGATGTTTTCAAGACTCATCATATTGTCACATATTATCAGTTCTCCATTCTTTTTTCAGCTGAATAATATTGAATAATATTCCATGGTACGGATAGATCACGTGTTGTTTATCCATTTATCACATGATGGATATTTATATTTTTTCTGCTTTTGGGTGATCATGAATAATCTTTCTATGACCATTGTGCACAAGTGTTTTTTATCTGTTTTCAAATCTTGGAGCGTATGACTAGTAGTAGGAGGGCGGGTCATAGGGCAGCTCGATTGGGGTGTGGGCTTTTGGCCCCGTTCTTCCCTCTCCTCTCCCTCTGACACTCCCGTGTGCGTGTGTTGGTACAGTGGGCGGCATGCCACTGGTCTATTTAGCTCTTTTCCATTTTTCTTCAAACTTTTTTTGAATTTCTGCTCCATAGATTGAATTACTACAATTGATTTAGCCTTTAAATATATTGACTCTCCCCTCTCTGGGCTCAAGTCACTGTTAAAACATTCTAGTTAAATTTTCATTTCACTTGTGCTTTTGAGCTTCACAGTGTCTATATGGGTACATTTACAATTTGTCTTTTTTTTTTTTTTTGAGAGGGCATCTCTCATATTTATTGATCAAATGGTTGTTAACAACAATAAAATTCTGTATAGGGGAGTCAATGCTCATTGCACAATCATTAATCCACCCCCAGCCTAATTCTCGTCAGTCTCCAATCTTCTGAAGCATAACGAACAAGTTCTTACATGGTGAACAAATTCTTACATAGTGAATAAGTTCTTACATGGTGAACAGTACAAGGGCAGTCATCACAGAAACTTTCAGTTTTGATCACGCATTATGAACTATAAACAATCAGGTCAAATATGAATATTTGTTTGATTTTTATACTTGATTTATCTGTGGATCCCACATTTCTCCCTTTATTATTATTATTATTTTTATTTTTAATAAAATGCTGAAGTGGTAGGTAGATGCAAGATAAAGGTAGAAAACATAGTTTAGTGTTGTAGGAGAGCAATTGTAGATGATCAGGTGTGTGCCTGTAGACTGTGTGTTAATCCAAGCTAGACAAGGGCAATAATACATCCACAGATGCAGAAGATTTCTCTCAAAACAGGGGAGGTGAGGTTCTGAGCCTCACCTCTGTTGATCCCCAATTTCTCACCTGATGGCCCCCCTGCAACTGTGCCTGTCTTAGGTTGTTCCTCCCTTGAGGAATCTTACCCGTCTCTGGCTAACCAGTCATCTTCCGGGGCCATACAGGGAAATGTAAAGTTGGTAAGTGAGAGAGAAGCCATATTGTTTGAAAAGGTTAGCTTTTTACTTCTTTGCAGATTTATTCCCTGTGGCTTCTATGCCCAGCATTTGTCTTGAGGTATCTTTACCACTTGGAGGAGTTATGATAATCAGTGAATTTGATATGAGGCACGAATTCTATTTAAGGGTTGTAATTAGGAAGGAAGAAGAAAAGCTATAGAGGTAGCAGACGGAAGAAAACACGGGAAGATTGATTATTTCTTTGACATATCTTCTTGTAGAGTAACTTAAGCATGTATAGGTTTTAAACTACTAATTAAATTGCACACACACATTAACATTATAGGAATACAGTTACATAACCAAAGCAGATCTATAGTTACCAGCCATCTCCAGTGAAGCCAAGAAAACCAGTTAGGCACCCTAGGCATTTGTGAAAATTTGTCTATGCTATGATGGATATTGTCCAACTGTACTTGAACAGTCTGAGAGAAATCAGACAAATTAAAACAACCCATTCCTGGGAACTGTTCACATCCCATATGTTCTTTTAACAGTAGATAGTCTGTAGTTGTAAGATTTTGGAGCACTACAACTTGCACTTCTCCTAATTCTTGGTTGAGTTCCAACAGTATACATCCAGTCAAATTTGTTGTTTTACTGAAAGCACAGGGCAGCTTAGATATCTCCTTCATTCCAATGGTAAGTCCAGGAACCGGTGAGATAAATACAGCTACACCTGCAGCATCACCTGGATCTTTGTTGAGGTTTTTTGATGATCATCTTCTAGTATGTCTCTTCCAGAGAGTGCTGAAGTCTTCCTCATGCAGCATCACCTGGATCTTTGTTGAGGTTTTTTGATGATCATCTTCTAGTATGTCTCTTCCAGACAGTGTAGGCAAATTAGGCTTTGATCCTCTGTATAAACACAAACAGACCCTTTGCCCACACTTTGATATGCCCTTTACACCATTGTGTAGAGAAAGGAATATTATCAGAAAAGTGTACCTACATAGGCGATCCTCTGACACCCTTTAAGTGGTCAAAATTAAGGATATTTAAAGCATGCATTAATCATTGATTTACAGTTAGTTTTATCCTATCAGAGAGTAATCCCCCATTCCTTTCTTTCTTTCTTTTTTTTTTGTTATCTTTAAACTACACTTACATGAAGAATATCATGTTTACTAGGCTCTCCCCTATACCAGGTCCCCCCTATAAACCTCTTTACAGTCACCGTCCATCAGCAAAGCAAAATGTTGTAGAATCACTACTTGTCTTCTCTGTGTTGTACAGCCCTCCCCTTTCTCCCACCACACCCCATGCATGCTAATCTTAATGCCCTCCTTCTTCTTCCCCCCTCCTTATCCCTCCCTACCCACCCATCCTCCCCAGTCCCTTTCCCTTTGATACCTGTTAGTCCATCCTTGGGTTCTGTGATTCCGCTGCTGTTTTGTTCCTTCAGTTTTTCCTTTGTTCTTATACTCCACAGATGAGTGAAATCATTTGGTATTTCTCTTTCTCTGCTTGGCTTATTTCACTGAGCATAATACCCTCCAGGTCCATCCATGTTGCTGCAAATGGTAGGATTTGCCCTCTTCTTATGGCTGAGTAGTATTCCATTGTGTATATGTACCACATCTTCTTTATCCATTCATCTACTGATGGACATTTAGGTTGGTTCCAATTCTTGGCTATTGTAAATAGTGCTGCGATAAACATAGGGGTGCATCTGTCTTTCTCAGACTTGATTGCTGCGTTCTTAGGGTAAATTCCTAGGAGTGGAATTCCTGGGTCAAATGGTAAGTCTGTTTTGAGCATTTTGAGGAACCTCCATACTGCTTTCCACAATGGTTGAACTAATTTACATTCCCACCAGCAGTGTAGGAGGGTTCCTCTTTCTCCACAGCCTCGCCAACATTTGTTGTTGTTTGTCTTTTGGATGGCAGCCATCCTTACTGGTGTGAGGTGATACCTCATTGTAGTTTTAATTTGCATTTCTCTGATAATTAGCGATGTGGAGCATCTTTTCATGTGTCTGTTGGCCATCTGTATTTCTTTTCTGGAGAACTGTCTGTTCAGTTCCTCTGCCCATTTTTTAATTGGATTATTTGATTTTTGTTTGTTGAGGCATGTGAGCTCTTTATATATTTTGGACATCAAGCCTTTCTCGGATGTGTCATTTACAAATAAATTCTCCCATACTGTAGGGTTCCTTTTTGTTCTATTGATGGTGTCTTTTGCTGTACAGAAACTTTTCAGCTTAATGTAGTCCCACTTGCTCATTTTTGCTGTTTTTTTCCTTGCCCGGGGAGATATGTTCAAGAAGAGGTCACTCATGTTTATGTCTAAGAGGTTTTTACCTATGTTTTTTTCCAAGAGTTTAATGGTTTCATGACTTACATTCAGGTCTTTGATCCATTTTGAGTTTACCTTTGTATATGGGGTTAGACAAAGGTCCAGTTTCATTCTCCTACATGTAGCTGTCCAGTTTTGCCAGCACCATCTGTTGAAGAGACTGTCATTTCCCCATTGTATGTCCATGGCTCCTTTGTCAAATATTAATTGACCATATATGTTTGGGTTAATTTCTGGAGTCTCTAATCTGTTCCACTGGTCTGTGGCTCTGTTCTTGTGCCATTACCAAATTGTCTTGATTACTATGGCTTTGTAGTAGAGCTTGAAGTTGGGGAGTGAGATCCCCCCTACTTTATTCTTCTTTCTCAGGATTGCTTTGGCTATTCGGGGTCTTTGGTGTTTCCATATGAATTTTTGAATTATTTGTTCCAGTCCATTGAAGAATGTTGCTGTTAATTTGGTAGGGATTGCATCAAATCTGTATATTGCTTTGGGCAGGATGGCCATTTTGACAATATTGATTCTTCCTATCCACGAGCATGGGATGAGTTTCCATTTGTTAGTGTCCCCTTTAATTTCTCTTAAGAGTGATTTGTAGTTTTCAGAGTATAGGTCATTCACTTCTTTGGTTAGATTTATTCCTAGGTATTTTATTCTTTTTGATGCAATTGTAAATGGAATTGTTTTCCTGAGTTCTCTTTCTATTGGTTCATTGTTAGTGTATAGGAAAGCTACCGATTTCTGTGTGCTAATTTTGTATCCTGCAACTTTGCTGTATTCTGATATCAGTTCTAGTAGTTTTGGAGTGGAGTCTTTGGGGTTTTTTATGTACAATATCATGTCATCTGCAAATAGTGACAGTTTAACTTCTTTACCAATCTGGATTCCTTGTATTTCTTTGTTTTGTCTGATTGCCTTGGCTAGGACCTCCAGTGCTATGTTAAATAACAGTGGGGAGAGTGGGCATCCCTGTCTCGTTCCCGATCTCAGAGGAAGTGCTTTCAGCTTCTTGCTGTTCAGTATAATGTTGGCTGTGGGTTTATGATATATGGCCTTTATTATGTTGAGGTACTTGCCCTCTATTCCCATTTTGCTGAGAGTTTTTATCATGAATGGATGTTGAATTTTGTCAAGTGCTTTCTCAGCATCTATGGAGATGATCATGTGGTTTTTGTCTTTCTTTTTGTTGATGTGGTGGATGATGTTGATGGATTTTCGAATGTTGTACCATCCTTGCATCCCTGGGATGAATCCCACTTGGTCATGGTGTATGATCCTTTTGATATACTTTTGAATTCAGTTTGCTAATATTTTATTAAGTATTTTTGCATCTACATTCATCAGGGATATTGGTCTGTAATTTTCTTTTGTGGTGGTGTCTTTGCCTGGTTTTGGTATTAGGGTAATGTTGGCTTCGTAGAATGAGTTTGGGAGTATTCCCTCCTCTTCTATTTTTTGGAACACTTTAAGGAGAATGGGTATTATGTCTTCTCTGTGTGTCTGATAAAATTCCGAGGTAAATCCGTCTGGCCCGGGTGCTTTGTTCTTACATAGTTTTTTCATTACCGTTTCAATTTCTTTGCTCGTAATTGGTTTGTTTAACTTTTGTGTTTCTTCCTTCGTCAGTCTTGGCAGGTTGTATTTTTCTAGGAAGTTGTCCATTTCTTCTATGCTTTCCAGCTTGTTGGCATATAGGTTTTCATAGTAGTCTTGAATAATTCTTTGTATTTCTGTGGAGTCTGTCATGATTTTTCCATTCTCATTTCTGATTCTGTTGATTTGTGTTGACTCTCTTTTTCTCTTAATAAGTTTGGCTAGAGGCTTATCTATTTTATTTTCTCAAAGAACCAGCTCTTGGTTTCATTGATTTTTGCTATTGTTTTACTCTTCTCAATTTATTTATTTCTTCTCTGATCTTTATTATGTCTCTCCTTCTGCTGACTCTAGGCCTCATTTGTTCTTCTTTTTCCAATTTTCATAATTGTGATGTTAGACTATTCATTTGGGATTGTTTTTCCTTCTTCAAGTGTGCCTGGATTGCTATATACTTTCCTCTTAAGACTGCTTTCGCTGCATCCCACAGAAGTTGGGGCTTTGTGTTGTTGTTGTCATTTGTTTCTATATATTCCTTGATCTCTATTTTGATTTGTTCATTTATCCATTGATTATTTAGAAGCATGTTGTTAAGCCTCCATGTGTTTGTGAGCCTTTTTGTTTTCTTTGTAGAATTTATTTCTTGTTTCATACCTTTGTGGTCTGAAAAATTGGTTGGTAGAATTTCAATATGTTGGATTTTGCTGAGGCTCTTTTTGTGAGCTAGTATGTGGTCTATTCTGGAGAATGTTCCATGTGCACTTGAGAAGAATGCATAGCCTGTTGCTTTTGGATGTAGAGTTCTATAGATGTGTATTAGGTCCATCTGTTCTAGTGTGTTGTTCAGTGCTTCTGTGTCCTTACTTATTTTCTGCCCAGTGGATGTATCTTTTGGGGTGAGTGGTGTGTTGAAGTCTCCTAAAATGAATGTATTGCAGTCTATTTCCCCCTTTAGTTCTGTTAGTATTTGTTTCACATATGCTGGTGCTCCTGTGTTGGGTGCATATATATTTAGAATGGTTATATCCTCTTGTTGGACTGAGCCCTTTATCATTATGTAGTGTCCTTCTTTATCTCTTGTTACTTTCTTTATTTTGAAGTCTATTTTGTCTGATATTAGTACTGCAACCCCTGCTTTCTTCTCGCTGTTGTTTGCCTGAAATATGTTTTTCCATCCCTTGACTTTTAGTCTGTAGGGTTTGAGGTGAGTTTCTTGTAAGCAGCATATAGATGGGTCTTGCTTTTTTATCCATTCTATTACTCTGTGTCTTTTGATTGGTGCATTCAGTCCATTTACATTTAGGGTGACTATTGAAAGATATGTACTCATTGCCATTGCAGGTTTTAAATTCATGGTTACCAAAGGTTCAAGGTTAGCCTCTTTAGTATCTTACCGCCTAACTTAGCTCACTTATTGAGCTGTTATATACACTGTCTGGAGATTCTTTTCTTCTCTCCCTTCTTATTCCTCCTCCTCCATTCTTCATGGGTGTTGGGTGTTTTGTTCTGTGCTCTTTTTAGGAGTGCTCCCATCTAGAGCAGTCCCTGTAGGATGCCCTGTAGAGGTGGTTTGTGGGAAGCAAATTCCCTCAGCTTTTGCTCGTCTTGGAATTGTTTAATCCCGCCATCATATTTACATGATAGTCGTGCTGGATACAGTATCCTTGGTTCAAGGCCCTTCTGTTTCATTGCATTAAATATATCATGCCATTCTCTTCTGGCCTGTAGGGTTTTTGTTGAGAAGTCTGATGTTAGCCTGATGGGTTTTCCTTTATAGGTGACCTTTTTCTCTCTAGCTGCCTTTAAAACTGTTTCCTTGTCCTTGATCTTTGCCATTTTAATTATTATGTGTCTTGGTGTTGTCCTCCTTGGATCCTTTCTGTTGGGGGGTTCTGTGTATTTCCGTGGTCTGTTCAATTATTTCCTCCCCCAGTTTGGGGAAGTTTTCAGCAATTATTTCTTCCAAGATACTTTCCATCCCTTTTCCTCTCCTTCTTCTGGTACCCCTATAATGTGGATATTGTTTCTTTTGGATTGGTCACACAGTTCTCTTAATATTGTTTCATTCCTGGAGATCCTTTTATCTCTTTCTATGTCAGCTTCTATGCGTTCCTGTTCTCTGGTTTCAATTCCATCAATGGCCTCTTGCATCTTATCCATTCTGCTTATAAATACTTCCAGAGTTTGTTTCATTTCTGTGATCTCCTTTCTGGCATCTGTGATCTCACTCCGGACTTCATCCCATTTCTTTCGCGTATTTCTCTGCATCTCTGTCAGCATGTTTATGATTTTTATTTTGAATTCTTTGTCAGGAAGACTGGTTAGGTCTGTCTCCTTCTCTGGTGTCTCTGTGATCTTGGTTTGCCTGTAATTTTGTCTTTTCATGGTGATAGTTTGCAGAGCTGGAACGAGTGACGGCTGGAACTTCCCTTTTTGTTGGTTTGTGGCCTTCCTCTCCTGGGAGAGTAGCGACCTCTAGTGGGTTGTGCTGGGCAGCTGCGTGCAGACAGGGCTTCTGCTTCCTGCCCAGCTGCTATGGAGTTCATCTCCGCTGTTACACTGGGCGTGGCCTGGCTCAGGCTGCTGCTCCAAAGTGGTGGAGTTGCATTGGAGGGGAGCAGCTGGGAGGCTATTCATCTCTGTAAGGGGCCTCCGTGCTCCCTGCTGCCCAGAGGTTTAGAGTGTCCAGAGATCCCTGGATTCCCTACCTCTGGACTAAGAGTCCCACCCTGTCCCTTTAAGACGTCCAAAAAGCACTTGCCAAAACAAAACGAGAACAACAAAAAATGGCTGCTCAATTTTCTTTTGTTCTCCGGCGCTGGCCTCCGATACCCGCTCACCAGTCTTGCTGCCGTGTTTCCCTAGTATTGGGGTCCCTGTCCCTTTAAGACTTCCAAAAAGCACTCACCACAACAAAACAACAACAACAAAAATGGCTGTTTGCTTTTCTTTTGTTCTCCGGCGCTGGCCTCCGTTACCCGCTCGCCGGTCTTGCTGCCGTGTTTCCCTAGTATTGGGGTCTCTGTCCCTTTAAGGCTCCCAAAAAGCAGTCGCCAAAACAAAAGAACAAAAAAAAAGAAAGAAAGAAAAAGATGGCCGCTCGCTTTCCTTTTGTGCTCCGGCGCTGGCCTCCGGTACCCGCTCACCAGTCCTGCCCTGTTTCCCTAGTATCCAGGGCCCCCTCGCATGCACTGTGTCTGCGCCCTGGTCTGGATGGCTGGGGCTGGGTGTTCAGCAGTCCTGGGCTCCCTCCCGCTCCCTGCTGACTCCTCTCCTCCCGCCGGGAGCTGGGGGGAGGGGAGCTCGGGTCCCACCGTGCCGGGGTTGTATCTTACCCCCTTCGCGAGGCGCTGGGTTCTCGCAGGTGTGGATGTGGTCTGGATGTTGTCCTGTGTCCTCTGGTCTCTCTTTTAGGAAGAGTTGTCTTTGTTATATTTTCATAGATATATGTGGTTTTGGAAGGAGATTTCCACTGCTCTACTCACGCCGCCATCCTGGCTCCACCCCCCTGTTCTTTTTATTTATATAGCAAATACTTATAATGTGCCACTTATGTACAATCAAATGCAGAGCCAGATACGCTTCTAAGAACTTAATAAACACTGTCACAGTACCTTAACTACCCCAGGACCACATATTGCTGTCTTTACCATCTCGTGGGGGAGCATTTGAGAGGTTGAGGAGCTTGCCCCAGGCCACACACTAGCAAATGAGAGAGCCAGGTTTTAATCCCAGGCCGTCTGGCCCCATGCCAGACATGGCAGACATTGCATGTAAAAACTGAGAAGACAGTTGAGTACTAAGCTGATGTTATTTTCTCCCAGGCAGGCAGGGGTGTGAGTATGGATTATCTCAATCTAATTGAGATTGAAATCATTCAAAGTGGGGCTTCAGTTCCTTCCAATTCCAGTCTATTTCTGGTATATCTTTACTTCTGAGGTGTTTGTACCAGCTGAAAGGCCAGGGGATTCTTATCAGGGTAACCTGTCCTTGGACTCTCCAGAGTGCAGTTTTCATCTCCCTGGTTGCACAAATTTTTTGAAAATTCTGCTGAATGTAGCAGCCTCTGGGCTGCCTCTTCTCGGATTAGCAAATACCCTCAGGAAAAGAGTGGCCCCAAATGTGGAACTCCCCCCTGTGAATTCCTTTGTTTTCCTAGATCTTAACCTCATATTTTTCTCACTCCTTGCTACTTCTCAGATGCTCTCCAACTGATTTTTTGGTGGGGTAGTTTGTCCAAATTGCCTAAACAACCCTTAATAGAACCAGAACCCATCCCTGTGTAACCATATTCTAGGTGACGAACCAGACAAGCCCCTGCCAGCACAGGCAGCCTGTGGGGCAGATGGACACGGAAACAGACCCGGCGCAGAATAGCCAAGAACAGTAAGGCCCCTGAGCACATGGGTGCTCAGGTAGGTAAAGAGGTTTATCCGTAGTCACACATCTGGTAAGGGGGGATACAGGACTGATCACTCTCAGTTGAATCCCGGGCATATTATATTTTACCAATATTCTCTGAGCCTCAGTTTTCTCCTCTCTTTCCTGGGGAAACCATGGACTACTACATTGGGATACCACAGATGTTAATGATATGGGCCAGACATATGGCAGAGAGTCCTTGCCCTCATGTTGCCTCTAAACCTGGGTCTGATTTGAACGGAGATGAACAGATTCTAATGAGAAGGTTCAAGATGATCAGTACTTTTGGGTCTTTCTCAAAAGCACTGCAAACAGCAGCTGAAATGGGAGAGCTTGGAAGCAAAATTGAGTAGCTCTCTCTGATCCTATTTCCCCGGAACCTGGAAACAATGTCCTGTGGCAAATAGAGATGGACCCAATATAGAGCCAGAGACAGAGGGCATGGCGTCCTCTTACGTAGGCCTGACTCCTACTGGCCTGCGAGAAGAGCCCTGTGCGTCTGACTCATGGCACCCTGTGAGCCGAGTGGGTGTTCTAGGCTGAGAGGGACTTTCATCCTGTGTGACAGGGTGCACCTTCCCAGCGGACTGTCCTCGTCCCCTGCAGACCTTCAGCTCCGTGAGTGTAGGGCTGACCTTGCCCCGCGCCGGGCATCATGCCTTGTTCGTCCATCTCTGCTCCTGCACGGGCGGCTTGGCTAACGGAACTTTGTGCCGCTGTTCAGAAGTGATCTTTCACTTTAGCTTAATTTTCCTAATCAGAATGCCAAGAGAGACTAATTAAAATTTGCCACATGACGAGGAATGGGTGGGCCGTGGGAAGGAAAGGATCTGGTTACTGGCAGAGATGCATAAATGTCTCTAATTACATTAAGTGGTATAAGCAGGTGATTATCAAAATATTTCCTAGCGAACGTCTTTTCTTCCGAAACATGAAAATGGGAAGTAGAGCAAAATGATTTGGTTTGTGTGATCAACACCTGCATATTTAATTTGCAAGTAAGTAGTACTGTTTAACCTTCTTAGCAGAGTAATTAGTACTACCAAACCGAAAAGCGTTAGTCATCCTGTCTTTGCTTTTGAGTCAAGAAGCGATGGCGTGTAAGAAGCACAGGCTTCTTTTATCCCTACATTCTGTGGCAGCGTGGCCACCACTGCAGTGTGCTGGGCCTGGTGTGTGAATGCAGGAGGGACGCTGAGGTCTACCGGGATGTTATATTCCTGTAAATCACCTAGTAACTCTGGAATTTAAATATTTGTTTCTCCTTGGGAGCCGATCTTATTTTACCGGAAGAGTGTTGAACATTGATTATCAGGCATGACTTGGGGCGCGTCTTGAGACCCGAATTCATTATTCCTCCCTCCCCTCTCCGCTTTCCGTTCTCTCTCCACATGCCGACATTCAATACTTATTGAACACCAATCTCATTTTGGGAATGTGGCAGGCTGGTCGTCGGAGGGACCTGGTGGTTTTTTTTTAATCGTAGCCTTGTCAGTTACTTTTAATCTTTCCATCTTGACTTATATCAGGCTTAGGAGCTCCCTGGAAGAAAATGTCGCTCAGAATGTCAGCATTTAGTATGCATGGAAATCTGTGATAGTCTCTCCACTAAAAATAGCTTCTTTCTCTAGCAAATAGTTTATCCCATTTGTAATTCTTGCATGAGCTTTTAGCTGGGATTCTAAATATACCATTAGATGACTTGATTGCCACCTCATTTCCAAGGCCCATCAGAGCCATAGTTTTGCTCTCTTTTGCTGATTTACTTCTGACAAAGAGCATTTCTTTAGTTTACTTGGTTATCTTTTACATTGTTTATTCATAAGCTGCCTCTTGCAGAGAGGATCTGAGGAAGGGATATTTCCTTTGATTTTTGTCAGGCTCCTTGACTCTTGTCATAATGGAGGGGGCTCAGCCCCAGGTGCATTGGCACAGGAGGAAGGAGGAGGAGGGCGTGGCTGGTCCCAGAAGCTTCTAAAGGCACAGAGTGCCCACACTGACAGGGCCTTGCTCTGGCCCCGACCACTGCCCGCGCATCTCTCCCGTGATCTCAGATAATTCTCACAGCAACTCACAAGGAAGCTGGTGCTCAGAATAGTTTGTTGATTCTGCCCCAGGTCACAAAAGTGCTAATGGATTTGGGCCCAGGCCTTTGTGCTTTCAGATCCACTGCTCTGTTGACATAATAGCTTTTTTTAAAAAAAGACTGAAATCAGATATTTTCAAAGAAGCAAAGACAAAAGATAAAAAGTCCGGGCTTGTGTTTATTTCCCGTTACTAGAAGGAAACTTGTCACCATCTTTTGATGCAACCTCGATCATCTTCTGAACCGTCTCAGAATTATGTTTTGTACGAAGCAGGTTCAACAGGTATTTGTTACAGTGAGGGTTTTAAGTACGCGTATTGAGTGGTTTTTATGTGCCAACCGTATGATACGTTTCTTACAACTACCATCCTTTTTATTCTACATGCTGCAGAGATAGGATTTTGTTCCTCATCCCTAAAACCCTGAAGCCCAGGGAAGTTGAACAACTTGTCCAAGTTTCTTTTGTTCATTCGTTATTTTATGGGTTGTCTATTCATGAATGCAATAACTGACAAAAATGGATTATTCCAACAGATGCTTGCTGAGGGCCTGTCCTGTGCCAGGCACTGTGGTAGGTCCTGGCTGGAGCTCACACAAGCAGAATACAAACAAATCCATCCATGAAGACGTATCTGCACCCTGGGGCAAGGGCTGCAGGAGCCCCGGCCCCAGTAAGTAGTAGGCAGGCTCGCATTAGCCCTGGGGACCCTGGGAGGTCCCTCAAAGGGAGGTTCAGTGAACTGGCACTCCATTGGGGGAGCCCATGAAGGGACACAGGTGTTGGGGGATCTGGAAAAGGGCATGCCAGGGCGACAGGAGCATGTGGAGGTGGACTAAAGGGTCAGGCCAGGCCGGCAGGAAGTGTGACTAGGACAGCACCACCTCCGCTGTTTACACGAAGACCCTGATTTGCTTCATGTCACACAGGCTTTTGGAAGCCACCTTATTTTTACTTTTGTTTTTATTTTTTTTTAGCGTTGCTGTGTTCTGTCTTCCCCATCTAGATAGTAAGTTCACAGGGGTGGAGTCTTTCAGTCCTGTTTACTGGTTTCTCCCCAGTGCCTCCAACAATGTGTGGCACACAGTAGGTGCTTGTGAGGTTGATGTGACACTACTGTGATGTGCTGGATGGAGTTGCCGGCAGGAAAATTCAAGGCTCTTTGGGTAATGTGATAGCGAAGATCATGGGAAGGTTCAATGTTACTCAAAGTGGAAGATAGCATGGCGTGTTCCCAGATGTGACCTGGCCTCACAGGTGCCCAGAGTCCCTGAGGACACCCAGCCGCCGCTGGGACACCCCTGTAGAGTCACATTCCACTGGGCGCCACAGGCTCTTTGCCGTCTGCTCAGAGCCATTTCCACTGCCTCCCGTCCGTCCTGTCGGGCCAGTTTCTCGGGAGGACCCCCAGGACCTCGATCTGTCTGGCTTCCATCTTGCCGGCTCCATCTGTATCTGTGGGATCCAGGATGAATGAGAGAGAATCGTGCTGATGGGCTGGGAGGGCAGGGGTTTCAGGGAAAAACCGTGAGGGACGGTGTATGTTCCAGGCTGAGTGGTGGGGAGATTGTGGTACTGTTGCTCAAGATGAGGAAAGAGGGGAGGAGTGGGCTTTGAGGAAAAGATCGGGACTTGTTTGTGGACTCAGAGGCTTAAAGATGCTTTTGATACCCCGATGGAGATGTCCGAGGGCCGTCGGGGCCACAGGTCTGATCTGAGATGAAGTCGGACTGGGGGTGGTCAGTGAGAGGAACCCGTGGAGAGAGGACAGATCGGGAAGGGCAGCCAGGATGAGCCTGAGGGGGTCCCAACACTTAGAGGTCAGAGAAGCAGGAGGAAACTAGGAGACCGAGGTCAGGAAAGCCCAGGGCAGAGGGGGCCTGGAAGAGCAAGATGGCCAACCATGAGTCCAGAGAGGACTGAGAAGCAGCTTGCTTTTTGCTAGCAAAATGTCACTGATGACAAGAGCAGGTTTGGGCAAGGGTTGGGGCAGAAAGCAGGAACAGGGTGTGCAGAACGGTGACTATAAATAGACCACTCTTTTCAGGGCTCTTTGCTGTGAAGGGGAGTGGAGGTACGGAGCAGTAGCTTCAGGGGCCCCGAGAGGATGTTTGCAGTGACCCCAGAGTATCTGAGCCCTCTGGTGGGGGTGATCTGGTACAGGGAAGGAATGAGCAATGGTGCAGGAGGAACCAGGGACTAGTGCAGAAGAGAGGGCACTAGGGAGGCAGGGTGAGAGCCAGGCCCCTGCGGAAGCACCTTGGGAAGGAAGGCCCAGACCACATGTAGGGGCGTGAGGTGTGTGCATGGAGGTGTGAACACACTCCTGTCTGACACTTCTTGATGGAGTACAAAGTGAGGACATGGGGCGGTAGAGGGTAAAACCATAGACCAGTAAGGAATTGTCCCGCCAGGGTGCGGAAATGGCTCATTAGTGAGACCCAAAAGAATTGCCGGGCAGGAGGGTGCTCGTTTGAGGCCAGAGTGCCCAGCCTGCCCGGATGAGGGACCCCCTCCCGCTCTGCTCTGCGTGGAGGTTCAGAGACGGCTGAAGATCAGATGGTGGCCGAGGACAAGACTGCATAGTTTGAGTCCCAGCACTGCCACTTACTGTTGGGTGACTCTAACTGCCTTATCTATAAAAGGGACAGCCGTGGCCACCTCATGGGGTGCTAGGGCAGTAGCTGGCCCCATGCCCTGCATGACAAGGGCTTTTCTTGGTGAGCAGGAGAGAGACAGGGAGGGGTAGGCTGTGTGACAAAGGGCCACAAGCTGGGTGGCTCCAGACAATCTATTCTTGTATAGTTCTGGAGGCCAGACGTCCAAAGCCAGTGTCACTGGGCTAAAGTGGAAGTGTCAGCGGGGCTGAATCCCCTCGGATACTTAGGGGAGAGCCCTTGCTGACCTTCCTGCCTCTGGGGCTGCCTGCCCACAGCCCTTGGCTGGCGGCCGCATCAGCCTGGCCCCCACGGGGCTCCTCCTCTGTTTGTGTCCAATCTCCCTCTGCCTATGTTTTAGGAAGACGCTCGTGATTGGATTTAGGACCCACCAGATAATCCAGGAATAACTTTCCTCTGTCCTTCACGTCATTACATCTGCAGAGGCCTTTTTTGTTACAAGGCTGCAGTTTACAGATTCCAGGGATCAGGACCTGATCTCTTTGGGTGGCTGCTTTTCCATTAAACGACCAGAAAATCTGAAGAGGCTGGGGAGGACAGGTGGAGACTTGAGGGGAGACTTCGGGGTGCAGGGTTCAATGAAGTGGGCCATAGAATTGTTTCTGGAATGTTCCTGAGGGTTCTTTTCAGACAGGAGCCCTTGGAAATGGCCAGCTCTCCATTAGTAAGTGGTTGGTTGGGGCTCACACCCGAGCCTTCTTTCGCCAGGGTGGGGGCCCTCGGGTGCTTCCTCGCTGTCTGCAGACCGTCTGACGGGGATTCATCTCAGCCTGGGCAAGAGGAAGCTCAGGAAGGGGCCTTTTCCACAGGCGCTGCTCTTTCCGGGGCCCGGGTGCTGTCCTCTTCCCTGGGTGTGAACGGATCACGTCCCACTGTGGTTCTGTGCACGTGGCAGGGCTCAGGAAATACTGTGGCATTGAATAAATTTGCTTCATGACCTGTGGCCCAATATCCCACTGAGCTTCTCGTCGGGTGGTGGTGGCCTTCAGAGGCCAATAAATAATGCCCCTCTCTTTTCTTCCCAAGTTCCAAACTACTTTAAAGGTACTTTCCCCCCACCCCTCCCCGCGCTCTTGCGTTTTTTCTTCCTGTATTGATTGAGCACCTAGTATATGCCAGGCTCTGTCCAGCATTGTAGGGATACAAACAAGAGTCACGTGCTCCCTACTTTGGGCCCCCACCCACCGGGGCCTCACCATGCTAAGTGTGTGTCCGTTTCCACGTTACACCCCAAGCCCTCGGGTGAAACCGGTCCGGTGGCACTAGGAGAGCACCAGGAGGTGTCCTGTGAAAGAATGAGGGGCTGGAATTTGCACTGCGCCTTGAAGGGTCTTTGGGACATCTCCAGGAAGTGAGTGGGGGGTTTCTCAGCAGAGGGAACCTGTGTGTGTGGGCCTGCGGGTGTGAGAGGGCCTGCTGTGCCCACAGGTGCAGAGGGTCTTCAGGAGGGTGTTGGGGAAGGGCCCTTCGTCTCTTAAGGAGGGCACCCAGACCCCGAATACCCCTCCAGCCCTGGCCCACGGGTTATTCAGATAACCCATGTCCAGGCTCTTCCTGTATTTACAGAAGGATGGATGACAGAGTTCCCCTAACGCACCAAGCGACTCGCGGAGCGTCCTTGCTGCACAGGCCAGTCGGGGTGGAAAGCAGCCCCGTCCTCACACTGCCCCGTGGTGGGGCTCCTGTGAGGCACTGGGTTCCCGGCAGTGCCCGCCGAACCAGAGCTGGATTCCATGGGGGCCATAATGGGGACCGCTGCAGAGCAGAGCGGTGGCACCGCCCACCTGGTTTCCCTGGTAACCTCTCTGTCATCTTCCCAGCAAAGCGAAGCTTTCCTCGAGGGCCCCTGTGTGCAACAAATACATTCTTCTTTCAGTGAGTGTTTGCAGAGCTCCTGCTGAGCGGCTGGCGCCGAGCTAGTGAGGTGCTGGAGAGGAAGTGAGAGAAAAGGCAGGGTCCCCAAGGTGCCCACCATCAACACGGAGAAACAGCTCGCCCGCGAATGAGGCCAGCCCAGTAAGACACGCACGCTGGCTTCCCTGTCACCGCCCTTACTGAACCCCACCTCCACTATGTGCCAGTGATCTGCATGGGGTTTGCTGAGACTTTGTGACTCAGCATCCCACCTTCTCCAAGCCACCCCTCTAGACCACGACGTGCATGCATCCTCTTAGGGGATTCTTAGAGACAAGAGGAAACATCTCGACTGTTGGGAGTACCTGAGGAGTTCTGTTCAGAGCTCCCATCCACCCTACCCTAGCCTTGGGTTCTGAACCAATTGGGAAGTAACACATGCAACAAACATGTTTCCAGCCTAGCTCCCAAAATCACACATCACCTTTATTATTTAAAAAAGTGAGGGTGGAGGATGCAGCTTTTATCTGCAGGCGTAACAAGCTCCACAGTGAGATACTGCAGGTGGCTCATGCTCCTGGTCAGCAGGGCCCAGGCTGCCCCTGCAGAGTCCCACCCACCCACCCAGTGTCAGTGTTACTCTCAGAGCTCCCCTACCTGGAGGGGCCATAGGAGAGGGAGAGAAGCCCACAGCCCTTTCCCAGCACTGCCCACTTAGGCTAGGCACTTTCATCCAGGGGATACTTCCACAAACCAGAAGTCACTGCATGCTGGCATGGGGAGAGTCAACTTTTCTGAGGACGGTGGTGCTGCTAGCAGACTTTTGGGGTCCTGCCCTGGGCCACGACCTTGACCTTCATTGTACATGGTAGGTCTGGCACCAGCCATGGAGCAGAGCCAAACGAGAGGTTGTCAAAAGCAACCCAGAAACTCACGCTGACCTGACCAGGGGACACGCAGAGTCCCTGACTCTAATAATGTCCATGATTCCATTTTCTTCCTCTTTATTCAGTTAATTTTTTGAATAATAAATAATGAACATGGCAAAGAATTAGAACATTATAGAAGGCCATGCCCTGAAAATCATATTGACTTGTCATCCCTGAAGTCAGTCCATTACCCATGTCATGTATCCTTGGGAGACTGTGGCTATGTGCATATTTGCACATAAACTCCTTTTTTGAAATGCAAAACAGCATACTTTACACACTTTTTTGTTCCCTTTTCTCCCACTTTTGCAACAATCTTGGAGATTATTCGATATCCATATCTATAGAACAACCTGTTTGTTTAAGAGGCCGCATAATGTTCCAATAACAGTAGTGATTACTGAGTTTTTTGAGAATTTAGTATGAATGAGACACAGCTCTGATGTTTTATGTACATTAACTGATTTACTGCTCAGAGCAGCCTCTGAGCTAAGTGTTATTTATGGATGAGGAATTAAAAGCACAGAAAGTTGAAGTCATTTGCCCCAAATCACAAGGCTGGTAAGATGATGTGAGCCCAGGGGGTCTTAACCACTGTGCTCCCAAGCCCCCAGTGATGGGAGTCTTAGCCACTCCCCACTGAAGGCTGTGCAGTTGATCCTGACTGTCTGCCCTCTGAGGCAGGACTGAAGTGCACATCCAGGCACATCTTTATGCACGTGTGCAAGGTTATCTGTAGCATGAGTCCTTCGAAGTGGAATTGTTGCATTATTGTGTATACATGTGTTTTTAATAGGTGTTGTCAGGTTGCCTACCGTAGAGGCCAGACCAGTTGACCATCCCAGCACAGGAAAGTCCCTCTAACATACTCTCTAGTCATAGGGGCTGGCCTTTGTACCCTTGGGCAGAAGCCATGGCACGTCCCTGCAGCTTCCACCTGCACTTCTCTCATAGTGCATGAGGCTGGACATTTTTCCGAAGGTTAAACAGGGACTTGTGTTTCCTTGTCTGGTGATCAGAGGAGGTGGCCTGGACTTAGCGCTGGACTGCTTGAGTTACAATGCTCATCCCCAACTCTTGGCTCTGCCACTTAGTCATTTGAGGACCGTGAGTACAATCTGTCACCCCCCTGTGCCTCAGTGTCCTCATCTGAACACAGGGATGGTGACAGCCCCATGGGAGGTGAGGGTAAATGAGCTCAGGGCTGAGAACAGGGGATGCCCAGCTCCCAGGAAGCGATTCACCTGTGTCTAGCCCTGCCGGCTCTTGGCTCTCTTCTGCACATTGAACCCCATGATTTCTTTCTGTGGCTCAGCTTTGTAGATTTTTCAGAACAGGACGGCAGTAACTTGGTGACTCCCAGCTTTTTATTCATCGCTCTGCTTGGGCGTGACATCCACAGGGGTAGCAAGGCTGGAAATGCAACTGTGGGCCTCAAAGGCAGAGTCCTGGCCCCTGCAGCTCGTAGTCTAGTGGGGAGATAGGCATTCATCAGAGGATGACATGGAGACAAATGTGATGCTGGGCCCCAGGCTGGGCACCTCAGTTCCTGGCAACACCAGAAGCCAGGAGAGAGACCCTGGCTGGAGTCTCCTCAGAGCGCTCAAAAGCAACCAGCTGTGCATCAGTTTCTTCACGTGTAAAAAAGGAATTACCACTTACCTTCTAAGATGGTTGTGAGGATCAAATGTTTAATATTTGTAAAGTGACCAATACAAACCGATACACTGGAGCACTGTTATTAATCCTCTCAATGACCTTCATTTGATGCAGATGATAATATTCCATTAACCAGGCAGGCAACTAGGCTCAGAGACACCAGATAAATCACGAGTCTCCCAGTTGTGAAGGAGTGAGGCCGAGACTGGCAGCTAAGTTGGTGTGACACACAAGTTCGTTACGCAGTGAGACATAATGAAATACCTGCCACCTCCCGGGAACAGGTCATCAGTGTGCGCTTCAGAGGGGAGCTGGGAAGAAGGTTCCTCAAGGAGTCGGGTGGGGAGAGGAGTGGGCAGCGGGGGGGAAGCTGCAGGAGAGGGAAGCCCCAGCATCTCTGCACCCACACACCCTTCAGGGAGCAGCTCCAGACACGCAGAGGAGGCCCAGTCCGACCTGTAAACAGATCTTTAAGAGGAGGAATGTCCCACAGGAGGGATGCAGACTGCTGAGCGCTTGTATCTTCCGGTCTGTCTGAGTTTGTGCCAAACCAAAAACATATGGTTTCTCATATCTTTCACTGATGTTTTACTCACATGCACTATTTTTACTCCAATCTAACCTCCCATTAGAATTTTGACACTGAAGATAATCAGATATTTCCCTCCCCTAAATTGGCATTGTCCAGGCCCTCAAATGGATGATATACAAACATGATTTATGGCCCCTACATGGAATCTTGCTGCAGTATTATCTGTCCCTGGAAATTGGCTCCTATGAGGAAAATGTAAGTTTCACCAATGCTGAACTGTTCTTGTACATCTGTTATGCTTACACCAGCTGACTTGACGACAACCAATTAATGTCATAAAAAATGGCCATGGCCATTTCGTTTTCCTTCTGAGTCAATTATCCTCTATGTTAACGAGTCGTCTTTCACATTCAGGAGAACATGTACTGCCTGTGTATGAAATTCTGTCCTGATTTTGTTCTGACACCTTGTCTGCCATTTTCTGAGAACTTGTTGATTTTTATATGAAATAAATGGGGAAAGAAGACTAATGTTAGTCTTGCTCTCTTTACCATCAGTAGCCAGTCAAACTATCATCAGTTCTGGGATAATTGAAGGTGTGCAGTTTCTTTTAGAAGATATTTTCATGGGTAAGCCTGGTAATACATTGTAGTGGCTTACGTTTATTAAGGGCTTCCTGTGTGCTAGACATTGTTATAAACTCCTGGGTGAAGTCACTGCTTTACAGGAGGGGTATCGTGTGTACGGTGCAGACAGACTGGCCTGAGCAAATACATTCATTAAAGTCTAGTGACAAGGTGACATTTCTGTGACCTCAGAAACATGAATGTTCCCTGAGAAAGCAGTGTTTGAATCCTGCCAACCTTGTCAACGTGTCAAAGTAGTCAAGAAGTTTAAGAATCCCAGCCCAGCAGATGCAACCCAAATGTCTTTGTCTCATGGAACCATTAGGGCCTGTCTTGGGGGGTGGGGAAATCTATGTACTTCATTGTTGTCTGAATGATTTCAAATGCCATGGTGGGTGGTAGGCATTGACTTCTTTAGCAGACCCAAGCCTGTATGTAGACAATGAATTCTTAATATTTATTTTCCTCTCCTGTGGCCATTTGGGAAATTAATAGATGAGAGTTAGCTTCATTAATTGCATGGTATTTTAATTGGCTTCAAGGGACATTTTTCTTTCTTTGTGGCTTTGGAATACCCTAGCCATTTTTATTGTTGCCCCTTCTGACAGTTTATCCATGGTGATTAACACTAAAACTGTTAAAACACAAAGTGCCTATGAAGTTGTCTTCCAGGTAATTGGAAAGGGTGAGCCGTGGGCACTGGCTCTGTTCTGCAGCCTGTCTCCTAGGAGAGAGAATAGCAAAGAATAAGGAAACTGTAATTATTTAGAACCAACAAAATGCCAGGCTCTATGCCATGCATTTTATATCACTTACTTCTTTGAACCTCTGAGGGCAGTTCCCATTATGCTGCTCAGAAACTGTCGTGCCAATGGGCTTCAGCCCCCGGCAAGTTCACTAAGGATTCTATGAGACCTAAGAAATGACAGTAGAACATTCTTGGGGTGAAAGAGTTTATACCCAACTTTATTTCCACGGTGGCAGGTCAGTCACTAGAATCCTGTCCACTCAGAGCGAGTCTGCACGCAGCAAGCCGGTCTCTGCCTCTGGGCCCCTCCACCCCTGCAGCCGTCTCAGTCTCTGTCCTCGACGCTGCCACCACTCCCGCCTCTGCTCTCCTGTGGCGGTGCCAGCAGCCATGCCACAGTGTCTCTCAGAGCACTGGGCGGAGCTTTTTATGTATAGAGTGAATAACAACGCATTGCCCACACGTGTGTAGTGAGCTAGCTGACCAGGGCCAGATGAGAATCCTGGCCACAGGAACCTTCACTTTATCCACAGAAACAAAATCCTTCCCCCAGGCCCCTTAGCTAGTATGTAGTTTGGCAGCAAAGATCTACAGAGATGTCCTCTTGTGCATTTTAATCCCTGTGTATGTGGTAAAGCGCTTGCAGTTTACCCAACCAATGGCTGCAGCAGTTTCTGATAAGTTAATGAATGAGTGAATGAATCAGTGATGGATGGAGTGGGTAGGTAGGGTGTATGAGCTTCATATTCAGCTGTAACAAATCACTGTAAATATATTATAGTTCTGGAGGTCAGGGTCCAAAGTGGGACTTTAGGAAAAATCAAGATGCCAGCACTAGGGGGGGACCCACTTCCTTCCTTGTGCAGCTTCTAGAGGCCCCTTGCCTTCCCTGGCTCAGGGCCCCTCCTCCATCCCCAAAGCCAGTGACGCTGTAATGCCAGCCCCTTGATTCCCGTCCCTCTTCTGTTCCCTTCTCCACTTTCAATGATCCTTGATACTAATGTCTCTGCCATAAGGTCAGCTGATCAGCAACCTTAATTCCACCTTATTTCTCCTTTGCTGTGTAACATACATGTTCACAAGTTCTGGGGATTAACTAGGATTTGGACATTTGGCGGGTGGGGCATTGTCTTCCCTACCACAAAGAGCTTCATTGAAGGTGTGAAATTACTTTGTCTTAGCGGAGAAGTACTTTCTTTTCCTGACTGTGGAATATCACTTGTTTCACCAGATGTTTAACCTGTCCGCTGTGCCGAGAGGCTCTCTTGTTCTTCTCTCTGTTTATGTGTTTCCAGAGAAAATGGAGGGACAAAATGAATGAGTTATTTAAAACTAGACTCAATGGGCTGTGTTTAAAGGACACAGGAGCCATTTTGGTCTAAGATGGTAAAATTTGAGCATCTAAATGGATAATGACTACATGTGACTGCAGCCCACCAAATATAAATTGAAATCTGTGATTTCAGGGTGATGTGCATAGGGAGGGGGTCTTCCTAGGCCTCACAAGACTCCCGTCGGCCGCTCTGGAGCCCACGTGTACAAAAGGCTAGAGGGCGGAAACATTCGGCTTGCTGAGGACATCAGGTGTTCAGTGGGTGACCTTGCTGCAGGTCGCACTGCAGCCCACATGCTCTCTGGCGGGTATTTTCTCCCCAGGAGACACAGCCCAGGTATAGGGAGATGTGATCCTCACACCTCAGGCAGGTGTGGGAGCCTTCCTGGCCTAAGAGCATCGCACCCCACAGGGGCCTGTATCCTGTGTGACAAGGGACATGTCCAGTTCTGAGAGCCACCCCAGGAAGTTCGAAGTTTGGCTTCCCCGTTAGAAGTTATGGTTCATTGACAGTCCTGCTGCCTGGGTGTAACCGGCCATGTTGCCTGGTAGCGTATGTGATGTTTCTTCTCTTACGAGGTTCCCTGGCAGAAGTGAGCCAAAGCTCAGGTTCTCAGGAATCTTGGGAAGGGTTCTATTAACCTTTTGCCCTCATACTAAAACAAAAGAAAACAGTAAATACCAGCAACTAAACAAACAGATCTAAACTCATTTGTCACCATTGGAAGGTGCGGTGACACAAACTCTTTAATTTGCAAGGAACGAAACATCTGTTTTGTCTGTGAACTTTGTGTCAGAGTAACTGGATCATTGTGGACAGACAGTTCTTCTTTTTGAAGAATCCCAGCTTTAAATTCGTTCACCATGTAAGAACTTGTTCGTTAGGCTTCAGAAGATTGGAGACTGACGAGAATTAGGCTTGAGATGGATTAATGATTGCGCATTGAGCGTTGACCCCCCTATACTGAATTTTATTGTTGTTAACAACCATTTGATCAATAAATATGAGAGATGCCCTCTCAAAAAAAAAAAAAAAGAATCCCAGCTTTAAAAATGCAGAAGTGATAGAAGTAGGAAAGGTACATCTTTCAACCCAGTTACACATGATGCTGAAGCCATCGGGTGAAAAGTCGACAGGAAGTTGTATAGAGCAGGGGTCACCTTGACCAACAGAACCTACTGCCCCCTCAGCATCCTGCGCCTGTGATACCACACCTATAGAGTGATCCGGTAGGAAGCGCATGGCACCGCATTCGGGGTAGTTCGGAGAACTGGTTCAGTCTGCCGCTAATCAAGTCCTAAGACCTAACTAGTAGTTTACAGGAAATACATGGGATGGAGGAACAGTGAGACCACGTGGAAGCAAGCAGCCCAATCCAGAATGTGGGACACTGCAGGATGAGTAACCTGGTTTTCCCAACAAATCAATGACAGAAAAGAACAATGGGGAGGGTGGAATGTTACAGAAGAACATGCACTAGCCAACATTGTGGGATTTTGTTTAAATCTTGAATTAAACCTTCAATGGTAAAAATGATTTGGGACCCTTTGAGATAGTTTGAATAATGACTGGTATTCATTATCGGAAATACTGTTCATATTTTAAATGTGATATGGTAATATGATACTTAATGTGATGGTGGCATCAAGACTAGGTAAATACATGTCTACGCATATAGATATACACATGCTCATGCATGTGTCTGTATACGTCCTTGACAGTTAGAGAGGCTCACTAGGGAATTTACAGCTAAAATGAAAAATCTGGGATTTGCTTTACGATGCCCAGGCGAAAGTTGAAGGGAGTAACTGAAACAAGCGTGGTAAATGTTGACAGTTTTTGAAGTTGAGTCATGGTCACATGAGTCATACTATTCTCTCTACTTTTAAATGCTTGAAAATTTCCGTAATAGTTTGCTTAAGACTTACATTTTTACAAACTGATGGCATTTTCTCATAAAATAGTTTGAAAATTGTAGAGGGAGGGGTGAAATAAGGATCCTACTGCATTTGTGGGGGAACTTTTCTGGAAAGTGGTGTGGTAGGACATTCTAGGAGGCCTCAAAGTGTCGCTAACATTTCCTGTGGTGACCCTGTGTGAATCCTACTGAGGAAATCATTGCGAATTTCAAAAACTCTTTGCAAAGATGTTTGCTTCAGGGTTATTTTAGATTTCGAATTTTGCAAGTAACCTAAATGTGCAGCACTAGGACAGTGGTTTACTGAATCATGGCATATGTCATCATGAAGTATTTTGCAGCCATTATACAGGAAACTGTCATGATTTTTAAACACCACTGGAAGATGCCTGTGACAATGTTCGTTGAGAAACAAAAGGACAGAATCGCACTTGTGTCTATGTAAATGGTGGACATCTATAAAAAAAGAGCACATAGAGGAAAAAACTGGGAGCAAATAGAACAAAATGCCTTTGTTGGTTCCGCAGGAATGTCGGACCTACAATGAATGGGTGTTTTTCTATTTATCGTTGTTTTCCATATTTTCTATAATGAACACAAGTTACTTTTTCCTGTGCACCTTTTTCACAGCTTTATAAGAGGTGTGGTTAACATACCATAAAACTCACCCACTTCCGAGGACAGTCTGGTATGTCACTGCCAACATACAGTACCATCCCAATCATGTTTTGAACCTGGGATCCTGTGAAAGATCTTCTTGAGTAGACCTTATTTTTTTGAGCAGTTTTACATTTACAGAAAATGGCTAAGATGATACAGAGAGTTCCCACATGCCCTGTACCCGATTTCCCCTATCACTACTAACTTTACATTACTTTGGAAATTTGTTACGATTCATGAATCAATATTGATAGTTACTAGAAGCCCACGCTTGATTCGCATTTCCCTACTTTTTATCTAATGTCCTTTTTCTGTCCTAGCACATTGTGTTTAGTTGTCATGTTCATACATTTTTAATAAGAAAAAAAGTAAAATACATTTTATTTAAAAATTCTCCAAATATATTAACTATTCACTTTTCCTTTGCTTTCCTCGTTGTTGACCTATTGTTGACAAAGACTGTGTCTTCTATTAGTTATATCCCTTACAGTAGCCAGCATGGTCCCCTGTGAATTTAGTAAATAAGAATCTGTGAAGTTAGTTGCT